>NC_142932.1:44564023-44579023 GCF_046866305.1 Octopus bimaculoides | reverse complement strand
GGTCGACCAAAGCCTTGTGAGTGGATTTGGTAGACGGAAACTGAAAGAAGCCCATCGTATATATATATATATATATATATATATGTATGTGCATGTATATGTTTGTGTGTCTGTGTTTGTCCCCCCAGCAACGCTTGACAACCGATGCTGGTGTATTTATGTCCCCGCAACTTAGCGGTTCTGCAAAAGAGACGATAGAATAAGTACTAGGCTTCCAAAGAATAAGTCCTGGGGTCGATTTGCTCGACTAAAGGCGGTGCTCCAGCATGGCCGCAGTCAAATGACTGAAATAAGTAAAAGAGTAAAAGAGTATATGTCTATATTATCTAAAGTGTCCTTTACATTTTGTAAAGATGGTAAGATGATTTGAGGAAGATTTGGTTGTTATTTCTAGCTGGTCAAGTGATCCCATACAAACTTCCTTGTGGTTTTTGGTGTTATTGTTATTGGTGGTGGTGGTGGTGGTGGTGGCAGTCATTCATCATCATCGTTGTTATCATTGTGGTTTGTTGTTGTTGTTGTTGGTGGTGGTGGTGGTGGTGTCGGTGGCAGCTGTATTATATTGGTAGTGACTGTTAGTGGTGCTGATAGTGTTGATGGTGAATGCTGCTGTAGCAGTGGAGATGGTGCTGGTAGTGGGGTCATATAACTGCTGGTACTGGTTCCGGTGGTTTTGGTTGTATTATCAAGATATCAGATTTTCTTTTTTCCAAAGAACCAAGCTCAGTTAAATTTAGTATAGACAACAACAGATGCAGTAGAAGGTTCAAAAAATCTGATGGAGGGGACAGATGACACTGTACTCACATCTTGCCACAGACCCCTTATGCTAAGTTTCTGTTGCCCAGCCCACACTTACACCCTAATTGCCATAGACAAACACTAGATAAAAGCCATAGCAATGATGCTTATGATAGCAGGATAAATGAGGCAAATGGTCCCGCAGGAAACTTATAGTAGTGCACACACAAACATATATGCATATATATATATATACATATATATACCATAAAAGCCCATGTAATTTGTGCACCTGTGTCATTTATGCAGGTGATTTTCAGGATAAAATTTGTTAAATAAAGCTTCGACTCATGTAAAATTCACACCCAAAAGTTTTCAGAATTGCTGATATGGTCAGGGGAAAAGGTTTTCCAGTTTAGTTGTATTTAGCATAATTTCACTTACTTATGATTAGATTTTATTAAATTTTCATTTAAGAAAAATAATTTCTGTTTAACAGGTATCACATTCAAAGCTATTAAATTATGAAGTGTTTGCATTCTTCATAATAAACTTTATTTGACTTTTCTTGCCCACAAGAGATTATGTCCGATCTTTAGCATGCTTCTGTATGTCTTCTCAAATTATGATCACAGGAAAAGTTGTTGATAATTCTTATCAACAAAAACAAAGCTGATAAATATGCAAAAGTCTCGCAAAATAAATTTGATTACCAATAAACATCAGCTTCGATGACACTTTACTCAACCAAGAGAGGACGGTGACCGATCAAACTGATTATGTTAACAGAATTCTGATTATTCGAAAGTGTCTTCTTGTCTCAAGCTCTGATTTTCGGCCTATTCTTATCGGAACCTTTGATATGGAGTATCGAAATTTTAATTTCTTTCAAACTTCTAAAATGTTAAGCAAACTTAAAAATTTGTCATTACCATTTTAGCCAGGAGACCAAACTGATAGTCTGGTAACTCGCTAAAATAAGCATTAAAAATCAAAAGGAGAAAATAAACAGCTTTGCAAGTTTAACTCAGTGTTTATTGAACAAGAGAGGTGTGAAATTTACGAAGCAACTTGTTAGAATGTACACGTCATTTCCTACACCTTTTTTTACACCCATTGCACTATTTTTTTCCAATTTCGTTTCTGGGTAATAATGTCAACATTAACCAAAGTAAGCATTATACCATCCAGCATAAATAAAAGTCGACTTCACTATATTTTTTCTGTAAAAACCTATTCTGACGTGAAATGATTCAACTTCCGTACATCCTTTTCTAACAAAAAAAAATTCCTAAAAAAATTCTGGATATGATCTACTCATGTAATTTACGCAACCCCTAAAGTTTATTTTTGTTTTTGCAAAAACAGTACATAAATTACATGGGTTTTTATGACACACACATATATATATATATATATATATATATATCTGTAAAAAATTATAATAGGCTTTTTTATAAGCTTAAAGCTTATAGGGATCACTGTGCAGATGACTAACAAAAATAGTCTGATAATGGAGCATATAAGCCCTCGACAGAAAAATGTAGGTTTTCCTATATGCATGGGATTCAAACCCACAATGGGATGTGGGTTCAAGTCCCACATGTACGAGAAAGCCTACTTTTTTTCTATCGAGGGCTTATATGCCCCATTATCAGATTCTTTTCCTTAGTTATTTGCATGGTGATCATTATAAGCTTATAAAAAAATACCATTGTTATTTTTTACAGATTTATAAAACTCCACACTGCTTAACAAAACCATCTGCACCAAAATATATATATATATATATATATATATATATATATGTAACCACATGTGAGTCATTGGCGATTTTCTTCCTATATCTTCCTTTCTATTGGACTTTCCTCTGTTTCCAAAGAAGAGTGTCTGCTTGAAATGTTAAACCATCTTTCTTTCCTTCCCTGAGTGTCTGCTAATACTTTACATGTACTATGACCTCGCATTGTTGTTTTTTGAGTTTGTTCATCTTTTTGGGATTTACTATATATATATATATATATATATATATATATATATATATATATATATATATATATATACGTATATATATATATACATATATATATATATATATATATATATCTACACACACACACACACACACATATATATATATATATGTGTGTGTGTGTGTGTATCCTATTATTCTTTTACATATTTCAGGCATTTGACTGGAGCACTACCTTAAAGACTTTTTTATTCAAAGAACTCAACTCCAGAACTTATTCTTTGTTAGCCTAGTACTTATTCTATCAGTCTCTTTTGCTGAACTGCTGAGTTACAAGGACATAAACGCACCACCATTGGTTGTCAAGCAATGGTGGGGGGTCAAACACAGGCATAAAGACACAGACACATATAAATACATATCCATATATATATATATATATATATATATATATATATATATATATATATATATATATATATATATATATATATATATATATATATATATATATATATATATATATTCAACAGGCTTCTTTCAGTTTCCATCTACCAGATCCACTCACAAGGCTTTGGTCAGCCCAAGACTATAGTTGAAGACACTTGCCCAAAGGGCCACACAATGGGACTGAACTTGGAACCATATGGTTGGGAAGTAAGTTTCTTACCACACAGCCATATAGAAAGATGCAGTTATATATATGTCATCATCGTCATCATCATTGTTTAATGTCTGCTTTCCATGAGGCCCAGCCTTCCAAGTTCTTTTACAGGGATTAGAAAAACTGAAGGACCACTGCAATAAGTGTATGAATCTGAAAGGGGAATATGTTAAATAAAATCATAATCAACTTATCCAACCAGTATTTTCTTTTACCCAAAGCCAGAAAACTTTTAGCACCTCATCGTGTGTATATGTGTGTGTGTGTATAGATGTGTGAATATATGCATATGTGCTTTATATTTCTCTATCTTACTTATCTGACTGGACTTTTAGATTCAAAAGAAGTACTCAATACAGGAAGGAGTAAGGAATACAAACACATACATACAGACACACACACACACACATATATATAGGCATAGGCATGGCTGTGTGGTAAAAAGCTTGCTTCCCAACCACAAGGTTCTGGGTTCAGTCCCACTGCATGGCATCTTGAGCAAATGTCTTCTGCTATAGCTTTGGGCTGACCAAAGACTTATGAGTGGATTTGGCAGACAGAAACTAAAAGAAGCCCACTGTGTATATGTGTGTGTGTGTGTGTGTGTGTATGTGTGTGTGTGGGTGTATTTGTGTCTGTGTGTGTCTCTGTGTATCCCCCACCATCGCTTGATAACCAATGCTGGCGTGTTTACGTGTTCCCGCAACTTAGATGTTTGGCAAAAGTGTCCGGTAGAATAAGTACTAGACTTACAAAGAATAAGTCCTGGGGTCAATTTGTTTGATTAAAGGCAGTGCTCCAGCATGGCTGCAGACATATGACTGAAACAAATACAAGAATAAAAGAAAAAAATATATATATATATATGTGTGTGTGTACATACATACATTATATGTATATATATATATTTCCATGCACATGCATGTACATATATGCACGCAATGCATGCAAGCATATTCTTACGAGCATGTGAATGTGCATCTGTGCATGCATGTTCATGCACAGAAACAAAGTGAAAATGCATATATGCATTAATGGAGGGTATATAGAGTAGGAGAGACACCATACATGGTATATATACCATGTATATATATATATATATATATATATATATATATATATATATGTTTACACATACATAAATATATACATATATATGCTTTGTGTGTGTGTATGCATATATATATATATATATATATATATATATATACACACATATGAGGATGCACTGTTTCAGACCCTTTTAGGGCTAAACATGCATGCATAACCACATACATTCATATTTATACAGCAGATATATCATACATTTATATATATGTATGTGTGTGTGTATGCGTACGGATATACATATATATATGGATATATATATAAATAGGCATGCATAAATATATATATGGATATCTATCTATTTATCTATTTATCAATATATATATATATATATATATATATATATATATATACACATGCATGCATATCTATATATATATATACATACATATTTATATATATATATTATTTTGTAAACGAACTTACATGGGCAAAGGGATATGATGTGGGCAGCACACGAATGTATATACACTCCTCTCTTAGTCCGAAAGTCTAACGTTACAAAAATGTATGTTTTATATATGTACATATTTACCTCTATGATTACATATACATAGATATTTTATGAATAGATACAAGCTAGTAATTAGTTGAGAAAGCTCTCAAGGGAGTGTAGAAGTCTACACAATATTCCTTTCTGTTTGCCTATATCTAGAATTATGTTTTGTTTTATATATATATATTTTTGGGTTTTTCTGAGTGTTTTGAGGCTGCAAGTTTTTTTTGTAGTTGCTTTTCTTTCGTTTGGGAAGGGGTTATTTCTTGTTTCAATTTTTTGTTTTTTGCAGTGCATGCAGGTTCAGTAACCCCTTCGTATTGAACCACAGAATATTCCAGACAACCATTTTTATTAGTGGTCCTTTATTAGGCTCCTGGGATGAATTGATGTATGCATGCATATATGTATGTTATGCATGTGATATATGTGATTGTGTGTGTGTTTTTGCGTGTGTGTTTGTGTGTGTGTGTTTGTGTGTGTGTATGTGTGCATCTGTGTATGTTATTGTATGTTTAGCTGTTTATGTATTTATCCATTCATCCATTTATTCATTCATCCATCCAACTATACATCTGCCTATCTGTCTCCCTATTTATTTATAAATCTATGCCACTTTTTGTTTATATCCATATCCCAGCTCTCTCTCTCTCTCTCTCTCCCCCTCTCTCTCTCTCCCTCTCTCTCTCTCTTCCTCTCATATTATACTCTTATATATACATATAAATATATATATATTTATATATACTTTCACACTCAAACATACAAATACTGATATATATCATTTTAGCATTTTATATATATACATATACGTGTGTGTCTTTACATATATATATATATATATATATATATATATATATATATATATATATATACATATATTGTGAGAGATAGCGAAGGAGAGGTAGATAGGTAGAGAGATAGATGTTGTTATATAACTCTATTTATCCAAATTTCCCCCCTCTCTCCCACCCCCACACATTGATATATATAGATGTACATATTTTGTGCATATGATAAATGATTGTATATTTTGTTATTTTAGGGATTATCTGTACCGAGATATTATGCATATATATACAATATAAATGCATATTTATATATATATATATATATATATATATATATATATATTGCTGTATATATATATAACTTCCTTCTTTTTATCCATAAACATTATATATATTATTTCCATATAATATGGATGGAATAGGTCACATATTAATATAATGAAAAGTTTTGCTGCTTTTCATAAATTTATCTATTACTTCATAAGTTTATTATTATTTTTTTAATTTTTACGTCTGTCAATGCTTTTATTGTATCTAATTAATTTAATACCCAACTTATCCAAACATTTTGAGCTTCATTCAGCATTTTCAAGATAATAGAGAATCAGGCGTAGTTATGCTACTGACATGGTTCCGTATTTATGGAAATCCCTTTGTTAACCATATGGTCTTGAATTATATCACAGACAAGTACCTTGGGTAAGTGTCTTCTACTGTAGCCTTGAGTCAATCAAAGCCTTTTCAAAAGAACTGGTAAGCAGAAACTGTATGGAAGCCCATCTCTTTCTGCCTTTCTAATCATGGGTCTCTACGTCAGTGAGACACTTGTTCCTGTGTCTCTGTCATATTTTAATTTCTCAATACCTGCCATAAACCCACGTTTTTCAGTACTGCACTCCCACTCATTTAACGGGTTTGTCTTGTGAGTTACTTGGTGACCACATTAGGGCTGGTGCCATGGAAAAAAAAAAAAAAAACGTGCAGTACACACAATATAGCAGTTGATATTATGAAGGGCATCTAGTCATAGAAACCATGCCAAACCATCGAGCCCATGCCAGTATGGAAAAACAGACTTGAAATGATGATGATGATGATGATATATATATATATATATATATATATATATATATATATATATATATATATATATATATATATATATATACTTTATTTAAAAGCAGCAGAAATATAACAAAAAAACCGTTACTCTGAGTTTCACGTTCCCGTTCATCGGACAGTTTTGTTAGAAATGGAGGAAGGATAACAATGCATTGTTATCCTTCCTCCATTTCTAACAAAACTGTCCGATGAACGGGAACGTGAAACTCAGAGTAACGGTTTTTTTGTTATATTTCTGCTGCTTTTAAATAAAGCATATTACTCTACCTCTGGTATTTGAGTACTCTTTTTTCCACCTTGTTGCACATTTCATGTGCTTACTCCGGTATATATATATAATGGGGGCAAATACCAACATTCTCAAATGGTTCACTTCAATAATTGTGGATATTTTCTTGACATGAAACCATTGGTTGCCTTCTTAATCAATAAATAAAGAATATTTATCCACCAATGCGATGTTGAGCACCCATTCTCACTATTTGATACTAGTGTGTGTATATATATATGTGTATATTATATATATATATATATATATATATATATATATATATATATATATATATATATATATATATATATATATATATATATATGCATATATACAGACATACATGCACATGCCTACATATATATATATATATATATATATATATATATATATATATATACATGCATATATGGGTACGGATGTCAAAAAAAACATGAACAAAATGAGGAACAAGAACAAAAAAAACAAAAGCACGGAAAACAAACTTTTTTCAAACAATAAAAGAAACAAATAGAGTATATATATATATATAAGTGTATGAGTAGCAGTTTTTAGGAACAATAATTTCCCATTAGAAAAGCAATCCCTCAAATGTATGCCAGCATGGAAAGCAAATTAAAAATGAAGATGATGATGATATGCATATTACAAATATATGTGTGTGTGTGTATATATATATATATCGATAGATGGAGAGACAAACAGACAGGCAGGTAGACAGATAGGTATGCAACCAGATAGATAAAGAGATAGATAGATAGATAGATAGATAGATAGATAGATAGATAGATATACATACTTATATACATACATGTATGAATATACAAACACACATGCACACACGAATGCAATGTAAGGGGAGTTTCAAGATGTTCACTTTGTCAACTAGAAATAGCAGCCAAATCTCACATAAAACATATTCTGCAATTTTAAGAAGTGGAATAACACATTGTAGCTCTGGACTGACTACCTCTGAAAATATAATGAAATGGAACTAATCTATAATATTTTTAATCATATGTCTACAAAATCAGGCTTTAATCATTAGGTTTATTGATTGATTGAGGCTTTAATCATAGGTCTATTCAATGAGATCTTTAAACAAATGTTTGCTCAGTCAAGGATTTTATCAGTCTACCAGAGTCAGTGCTTTGATCATAGCTCTTCTCAGTCAGAACTTTGTGATCAGAGTTTTAATCATAAGACTGCCTTTTCAGAACTGAAGCTTGATCATACCTTTAAATATAGACCTGCTTGATCATGTCTTTAATTATAGACTTGCTCGACCATGTCTTTCATTACTGGTCTCATAATTAGATACTTAAACATATATCTACTCAATTAGAGCTCAAATCATTGGTCTGTTTAATCAGAGTTACAGCTTTAATCATAGATTTGTTCAATTGAGATATTAATCATGATTCTACTTGACCAAGGCTGTAAACCTGAAGTCTAATCCATCAGGAGGTATCTTAGCAGCATTATGGGTCCCCAGGAAAATCAATGCACTAGACTCTAATATTTGCTTTTTTGACAGCAAGCTACAGCATACATAGATCATAAGTGAGTCCCTAATTTCATGAAGTCTCTGGGCAAGAGCCTAGTATGCTCAGGCCTTAAGACAGCACTGATTAGCTTTATGATTATGAACATTTACCATAGCTTTGGGTCAACTCAAGTGTTGTCAGTGAATTTGGATTGATGGAAACTATGCAGAAGCCTATCACATGAATACTATTTTTATTTAATTCAAAGATCTATTTCTTGTTACACTGTCACATTAATTTTACCTGCAGATTTTGTTAAGGATACATATACGTGCAGGGTGGCTATGTGGTAAGAAGTTAGCTTCCCAACCATATTGTTCTGAGTTCAGTTCCACTGCATGGCACCTTGCACAATTGTCTTCTACTATAGCTCCAGGCTGACCAAAGCCTTGTGAGTGGATTTGATACATGGAAACTGAAAGAAGCCCATCGTATATAAATATATAAACATAAGTGCAGGAGTGGCTGTGTGGTAAGTAGCCAGCTTACCATCCACATGTTTCAGGGTTCAGTTCCACTGCTTAGCACCTCAGGCAAGTGTCTTCTACCATAACCTTGGGCCAACCAAATCTTTAGGAGTGGATTTGGTAGATGGAAATGGAAAGCCCATTGTATATATATGTATGTATGTATGTATGTATGTATGTATGTTTGTATATATGTATGTGTATGTATGTATTTGTGTGTCTGTGTTCGTACCCCCATCATCGCTTGACAACCGATGCTGGTATGTTTACATACATGTAACTTAGCAGTTTGACAAAAGTGACTGATAGAATAAGTACTAGGCTTACAAAGAATAAGTCCTGGGGTTGATTTGTTCGAATAAAAGTGGTGCTCCAGCATGGCTGCAGTCAAATGACTGAAACAAGTAAAAGAATAGAAGAATGTGTTTGTGTGTGTGTGTGTGTGTGTCTGTGTTCCCCATCACCACCACCACCACTGTTTGTCAACCAGTGTTAGTGTTACATTCCCATGACTTAGTGGTTCAGCAAAAGACCCTAATAGAATAAGTAGCAAGCTTAAAAAAGTAAATATGTACTGGAGTCGATCCATTCAGCTAAAATCCCTCAAGGCGGTGTCCCAGCATGGCCACAGTCTGATGACTGAAACAAGTAAGATATAAAAGATGCTTGTGGAATACTCAGCCACCACCCATGCTAATTCAATGAGTAAGTAATCTTGTTTACCGAACACCTTAGTGCCCACACATGTTGAAATCAACATGAGAGCCCCATCATCTGAAGGGCAAGAGTCTTACACAGAGGCTTCTACATTTCATCATTTTATATATATATATAGAGAGAGAGAGAGAGATGTACTTGCATAGCAAATCACCTGATCTGATATCGAGTGCTGGAACGAAGACAATTGCAGTGTGGAAGGTATTTATAAGCCATTTAAGAAACACACAAAAACCATTAGATTCACTTCAACATTTAAATTTAATTTGCCAGAATATTTTCGTCGCTTTGAGACCGCGACCTGTTCACTGACAAAATTCCACGGTGAACAGGTCGCGGTCTCAAAGTGACGAAAATATTTTGGCAAATTAAATTTAAATGTTGAAGTGAATCTAATGTTTTTTGTGTGTTTCTTAAATGGCTTATAAATACCTTCCATGCTGCAATTGTATTATATACATATATATATATATATATATATATATATATATATATATATATATATATGTAATTATTAAGCAGGACATCAAACATTAAGGCAAGGCAAACATCTCAAGCCGTATACAATATTATTACAGGAAGAAATTCAAAATCTTACACCTGTTTCTGGGATATCCCCGAGTATGGGATATTCCATCATCAGAGACAAATAGGGAAAATGAGAATGGTATATATTAATGAGATGACGACATAGAGGAAGGGAGTAAAAGAATAAGGAGATGGGAAGAAAAAAGAAAAAAGAAGCATAAAAGTTCATAGTTCAACTTTGTGAAGTTATAGAAACTAAAGCATGAGTCCTTAGGTGCAATCCTACGTAGATCCATTAGTGTAAGCCTTTAGGTGCAATCCTGCGTAGATCCATGTGGGTTAAAATCCTGATATAGTAGACATCCCAAGAAAAAAGACATGAACTTATCAACATTCACTAAGAGCACTTACCTAGCATACCTAATTGTTTAGATCACCTGTGAAGTAAACCCCCATACTTTGTGTGTGTGTGTATATATATATATATATATATATATATATATATATATATATATATACATACACACATGTATATATATACACATTAATTAATATGGCATTGTCCCCTATTACAAAACATCTCAACAACTGCAAGCAATATAGAAATGACCATATCAATCAAAGCTTTCATTTTTAACTGTCAGTAAATTACATATTTAAAAAGAAGTATTTATAAGGCCTCTGTACAACCACAAAATTGACAATAGCCAGGAGCTTGTTTTCTTCATTGTTATAAGTTAATTGCATGATTTGATCATCACTAGCTATATGCCCTGGAGTACCCTTCAACTGCATAATACATTTGGATGGGTTTAGTTTTCCAGTCTCCTTTCTTGTTTCAAAATGTTTGATTCATGATTAAGGTTTCTCAAAACTGAAATATTGAATTATTTTAGTTATCTTCACCTTTCTGTTAAATTACTTTCTGCACCTTTCTTAGTTCTATCTATTTATCTATCTTTCTATCTATCTACCTACCTACCTACCTCTGTGTTCAGCCCTGTGTGGTCAATAAAGAAAGTTATCTATCTATCTGTCTGTCTATTTGTCTGTCTGTCTGTCTGTCTGTCTATCTACCTACCTATCCATCTATCTAGTAATCTGTTAACATACATACCTACCTACCTATCTATCTGTTTGTCTGTCTGCCTGTCTGTCTGTCTGTCTGTCTTTCTGTCTATCTAACTATCTATCTACCTACCTTTCTGCCTACCTACCTACCTACCTACTTATCTATCTATCTATCTATCTATCTATCTATCTATCTATCTATCTATCGATGGTCGACCCTATGGAAGGCTTTAGATTGATCTAAATTGATCAGCGCCCCACCCATGCCAGGATCCTTAACTACCCTGTCCATGATGTAGCGCATGAGGTGGAGGTTGTCATGGATGCTTCTGCCCGGCACGGCACATGTTTGCGCCCTGTCGACCAGTTTATCGATGACAAGCGCCAACCTCTCGGCTATTACTTTGGCCAAAATTTTCAAATCTGCGTTGAGCAGAGTGATGGGCCTGAAATTATCTATAAAATTCCCCTTGTTTGGGTCTTTCTTCAGCAATGTCACTGCACCTCGGCTCACGAAACCGGGAATTCTCCCGTTTTGTTGCCAGTTGCAGTAGACTGATGCCAAGAGGTCGCCAAACAAGTCTGGCATTTGACAATACAGCTCGTAGGGTAGACCATCCAATCCAGGCGACTTATCCCTCGCGCAGCCCGCCATAGCATCCCTTACTTCAGCAGCTGTGATGGGACCCTCAGGACTTATTCCTTGTAAGCCTATAGTGCTTATTCTATCTGTCTCTCTTTTGCTGAACCATTAAGTTATGGGGACATAAACACACTAACATTGGTTGTCAAGTGATAATGGGAGAACAAACACAGACACAAACACACACTCATACTCACACAGAGCAAGAGAGAGAAAGAGAGACAATGTTTGTACATACATGTTGTACTTGCTTCAGTTGCTTTAGTCATTGAACTGTGGTCATGCTGGAGCACTGCCTTGAAGGGTTTAGTGGATCAAATCGGCCCCGTTACTTATTTTTATGGGTCTGTTTCTGATTCTATCGATCTCTTTTGCTGTAACTCTAAGTTGCATGGACGTGAGCAGGGCGACACCAGTTATCAAGTAGGTGGGAGAAACAAATACAACACAACAAAGACACACACACATACACACACACACACACACACACACACACACACACGTGCACACACACACACACACACAGATGCACGCATTAACACACATATAAGACATATATTCCATGCTTGCATGGGTTTAACAAAATTTGTTTAACCAGTATTCTGTGACTGGATGCTTCTTCTGTCACCAACCCTTACTTGTTTCTGAATAAGCCTTTTTTAATATTTCCTTGGTCTTTCTCATGATGAACTGCTCAGGGACTAGATATAATTTCTATGGCCATACTAAACAAGGACATTCAACTGAAAATGTGAAAACAATGCGAAATGTAACAGCAAGCAATTGCAAAAATCATCAGCTCTGAATCATCATCATCATCATCATCATCATTATCATAACATCATCATCATCATAACATCATCATCATCATCATCATAATCATCATCATTTAACTTCCATTGTTCATCCTGGTATGGGTTGGACAGTTTGGCCGGGGTTGGTAAACTGAGGGACTGTACCAGCCTAATCTGATTTGGTATGGTTTCTATGACTAGATGCCCTTTCTAATACCAACCACTCTGGGAGTGTAAGGGGTTGCTTTTACATGCCACTAGCACAAGTGCCAGTTGCATGACACCAGTATCTGTCACAGCTATGATTTTACTTGGCTTGATGGGTCTTCTACTCAAGCACAGCATATTGCCAAAGGTCTAGGTTACTTGTCATTGTCTCTGTGGATAAATAAATACATAAATAAATGTATGCACACACATGCACACTGATGAACCCATACAGATGCAAATGCTATACATGCACACACAAGCACACAAACACACACACATGTATGTACATACGGGAGCAGAATAAAACAGATTTGCTAAAAGTCTTTATTATAGCATCATAAATTACATAATCTTTAAATGTGTTTCACTTGCATGTACTATGTCATGCACTAATTGTTATGAAGATGAGTGCATACTCACCTCAGATCACCAGATCTTCAGAAGAAAATAGTAATTTAATCTGTTGTTAATTACTAAACTTACTTGGTGAGTGGCTGAAAATGAAAATTGCATATAGTAGAACCTTTTATATATATGACAGTTAAGATGAGGAATTTCATTTTCATTTTATCTGTGAGACAAAGAAAGGAGGGAAAATAAAATGGTTGTAAGTGTAGCTGTGGTGGCAGGGGAAATAATTAATTCAACATCTAAACTATTGTAGATAAAAGAGAAAACTTGGAGTTTGTGATAATAAATAGTTAAGAATTTAATGGTAGATAAACAAGCCAGATAATAGATCTTGTTCTCTCATATTCTTGCATACTCTCATTCATGCTTGTTACACATATTGTTTTATTTTTTAGTCAAACAAATCGACCCCAGAACTTATTTCTTAAGCCTCGTACTTATTTTATTGGTCTCTTTTGTTGAGTCGCTAAGTTACAGGGATGTAAACACACCAACACCAGTTGTCAAGTGGTGATTGTGGGTGGGTGGGGGACAAACACAGACACAAAGACATACATACATATGATGGACTTCTTTCAGTTTCCATCTACCAAATCTACTCACAAGGCTTTGGTTGGCCCAGGGCTATAGTAAAAGACACTTGCCCAAAGTGCCACACTGTGAGACTGAATCTGGAACCTTGTGGCTGGGAAGTAAACTTCTTACCACACAGCTACACCTGCACCTATGTAGAAATATAAGTTTTTATTTACTTATACATACCAAAGTATGTATATATATCTAGGTATCTAAGCATAGACTTACACACAAGGTAGCATAGCTTCATATTCTTGATTACATGTATACACATACAGTTCATTTTTATCTCTTCAGTAAGATGAACATATGTACCGACAACTAACCCTAGGAAAAGTAAAGTGAGTGGAAAAAAAAAAACTCAGCCCCATCTGAGACCCTAATCAATTCATCAAAAATAAATTTAAGGATCTTTAAATTAATTTCATTAATTCATGTATTTAGAACTGGCATATATATTAGATCATATATCAGTGTAGGTGACAAGGTAAATATATACATGCATATATATATATATATATATATATATATATATATATATATATACACACACACACACACACATATATATATATATACACACACCTACACATATACATACATATATACACATATGTATTTCACAGATGAGATCCAAAGATTCTCCGTATAAAAGACACTTAGTAGTGGTCAAAAGATTCAAACTTAGTCTCCGATGTCTTTACAGGGGGTCATTCCACAAGGTAAAGGATGGTTATAAGAGGGATCAAGTTGAGTGGGTATAGAGGCAATTATGCAGATTAGCAAATTAAACACATCAAATATATTAAGTACATCAAATTACATCAAATACAGAATATATATGTATACATTTGATGTACTTAATATATTTA
>NC_142932.1:44544023-44559023 GCF_046866305.1 Octopus bimaculoides | reverse complement strand
CTGGGTGATACTCATTACAGCTGAGTATAGTGGGGCAATGTGAAACAAAGTGCCATACTCAAAGACAATAACACACTACCCAATCTGAGAATTGAACCTATGACCTTACAGTCATGAACTAAACACCTTAACCACTAGGCCACATGTCGTTACATCATTTGCATGAAAAACAATGGATGAGTTTCGTGTTAACATCTTTAATGTATGGAACATTAAAAAAAAAACGTACAAGAAAAAATAAATAAATGAAATAAAAGAAATAACATAAAGTAATAGTCAGTCAATAGCAATTAGCATTCAAGAAGTTTGTCAATTAGTGTTTGTGTAAAATTACATAACAATCATAAAGCATATCAATTAATTAATTCTACAAGCATTTTTAACCGTGTTTATTTTAGAACAAGAACAGAAATACTTTGTTTGTCATATAGAATTAATTTCTTTTACTCTGTGGTGGATTATGCAATTTTATTGGTAATGTCTCTGCTTTTGTTGTTGTTGTTGTTGTTGTTGTTGTTGTTGTTGTTGTTGTTGTTGTTGTTGTTGTTGTTGTTGTTGTTCATGCTCTAGGTCAATTTTGACTGAGCAGATATATGATCAGAGACATTCCACTCAGAACCATCCAGTCGATTTCTTGGCTGTATCTAGGAATATTTTAATGTCTAATTTCCCACAAATGTTACTAGCAGTATGTAGTGTGTGTGTGTGTGTGTGTGTGTGTGGTAAAGCTTTGTTGCCTGTTTGGGTTATCAGCGACTAAACCAGTTTCAGTCACTAGACTTGTGGTGATGTCTCTATCTTTGTTGTCATCGTCATCGTTGTCATCGCTGCTACTGCTGCTGTTGTTGTTTACTCTCTAAGTCAATTTTGACTGAGCTGATATATGATGAGAGACATGCCACCCAGAAGAACCATCCAGTCGATTTTTGGGGGGCTTTATCTAGGAAAACTTTAGTGTCTAAATTACCCACAAGTGTTGTTGGTAACATGTAGTGCATGCATGTGTGTGTGTATGTATGTGTGTTTGTATGTGTATGTGTGTGTGTGTGTGAGTGGTAAAACCTTGTTGCATGGTTGGATTTTCAGCATCTAAACCAGTTCCAGTCACCAGACTTGTGGTAATATCTCAACTTTTGCTGTTGTTGTTGTTCTCTCTGTTGATTTGTTGGTGTTTATTCTCTTGGTCAATTTTCATCTAGACAGTCTATGGTCAATGACATTCCACCAAGGACAATCCAGTTTAGTTTTAGTTGTATTTAGGTATACATTAATGTCCAGTTGTTCACAAATTGTGCTGATAATATGTTAGTGTCTGATACAACCTGTTGCCTGATTGGGTGGCCAGAGGGATTAAACCAGTTCAACCATCTGACTTGTTTGTTGGGAGAGGGTTTGGTAGAAACCACGCTGAACAAAAACAATACCTGTCAAAAAGATGGATAAATCCAATATTGTGTCAATGTCTAAAGAGCAATAGGGCAGCGAGCTGGCAGAATCATTAGCTTGGTGGGCAAAATGCTTAGTGACATTTCATCCATCTTTCCGTCCTGGATTCAGATTTGACCGAGGTTGACTTAGTCTTTCATCCTTTCTGGGTTGATGAAAGAAGTACCAGTTGATCACTGGGGTCAATGTAATCGATTTACCCCAACCCTCAAAATTGCAGACTTTGGTGCTAAATTTTGAAACCATTATTAATATCACAACTAGGGCAGGTGAGCTGGTAGCAATTGTAAGCATGCCAGGCAAAAATGCTTAGCAGCATTTCATCTGTCTTCACATTCTGAGTTCAAGTTCTGCCAAGGTTAACTTTGCCTTTTGTCGTTTCAGAGGTCAATGAAACAAGTAACAGATGAGCACTGAGGTCAATGTAATTAACTTAACCACGACCCACTCAAACTTGCTGCTCTTGTGCCAAAATTTGAGACCAGTATCTATAGACAACATCTGTTCATGTAGCCATGCTTGAAAAAAATATTTAAAAAATAGAGGGCCAGACCCTCATCTGGGTCTGGCCCTAAGGAGAGTGAAGTATCTCTTACCATTATTTTTTAAAGTATATCTTAGGAGGAGCAACTGTGTTCATAGTTTCACCACTGGGCAGGTGGTCTGTACTCAGCAGACCACCAGTACATTTTTAAAGATTGGTACTTATTCTATTGATCCCTTTGGCCAAACTGCTAAGTTACAGGGACATAAACACACCAACACTGGTTGTCAAGTGGTGGTGAGAGACAAACACAGACACAAAGACACACACACACACCAAGACACACACACACAAAGACACACACACAAAGACACACACACACAAACACACACATATGCAATGGGCTTCTTTCAGTTTTCATCTACCAAATCCTCTCACAAGGGGCTTTGGTCAGCCCAAAGCTATAGCAGAAGAAACTTGCCCAAGGAGCTACACAGTGGAATTGAACCTCGAACTATGTGGCTGAGAAGCAAGGACTTCTTTCAGTTTCTATCAGCCAAGTCCACTTACAAGATGCTGGTTGCTCTGGGGCTATTAGTAGAGAACACTTGCCCAAGGTGCCATACAGCAGGACTGAACCTGAAACCATGTAGCTGGGGAGGAAACATCTTAACCATACAGCCAAGCCTTGGGTTAAACAATGACTGCATCAACATCTTCCATGAACATTATCTAACAAACACAACCAACACCAACAACATCATTAACTTCTCTCCTGTTTATCAGCATCATACTCACTCACACACACACACACACTCACACACACACACACACACACATATGTATACACATTATAATTTACGACAACCACCACTATCATCATAACCAAAATTAACAAGCAAGCTAGAAATAGCAGCCAAATCTCCCACTAGGTGTAGGCATGGCTATGTGGTTGGAAGATTGCTTCCCAACCACATGGTTCTAGGTTCAGTCCCACTGCATGGTACCTTGGGCATGTGTCTTCTGCTATAGCCTCAGGCCGACCAAAGCTTTGTGAGTGAATTTGGTAGATGGAAACTGAAAGAAGCCTGTCATATATATATATGTGTGTGTGTGTGTGGAGGGAAATGTCTGCATTTCTCTCCCTGCCATTGCTCAACAACCAATGCCGATCTGGTTATGTCCCCATAACTTAGCAGTATGACAAAAGAATAAGTCCTAGGGTCGATTTCTTCCACTAAAATACCTTTTAAGGTGGTGCTCCAGCATGGCCGCAGTCAAATGACTGTAACAAGTAAAAGAATTAAAGAATAAAAGCAAGTTGGCTAATGAAGGCCTGGCTTCCTTGCACCAAAATCACCACTACCACTACTACCACTACCACTATTACCACTAACACTACCACCACTACTACCACCACAACCACTGCCACCATTATTACCACTATTATCACCACCATCACCACCACCACTACCACCATCACCACCACCACTTCCACCATCACCACCACCACTACCACCGTCACCACCACCACAGCAGCATCAATACCTCCACACTCCAATCAGAATATCACCACATTGCTATCATCCCAACCATAGCCCATACTGGCACCATGAACATCGCAACTGCAACACTGCAACCCCTACTATGATCACAAAATTTAACCATCGACCAACAGAACCACCACACACGCAAAATCACCAACGCCACCACTACCATCACCACCAACACCACTACCACCACCACCACCACCACCACTACCATCACTCCCTCTCCAACACCCTTCACTTACTACACCAACACCAACACAACCACAAGTATCTCTGCCACCACCACTACCACCGCCATCACTACTACCACCACCACCATATCCCCCAACTCCTTCCCGAACACCTCCACCTACTACACCATTACCACTATCTCCACCGCCACCACCACCACGTAACCAGTACCACACCATCACCAACATCACTTCCATGAACAATCATTGACGACATCAACAACCACGTCACCACCGCCTCCACCCTCACCACCACCACCACCACCACCCTCACCACCACCACCACCACCTTCCAGTGGTGTAATATAACCTTAAGGTAATGAGACTATGTCAAACATTAATAGCCTCTGGCTCTGAGATTTTCCTATAAAATGCTGTCCTCACTACCACCACCACCTCCACCTTTCCCATTTTCCTCTCACTCTCTCTCTCTCTCTCATTTCCCTCCCTCTCTCTCACTCTCTCACACACACATACACAGATTAATTCTCTGCTAAAATTGGTCGGAAATATTCGTAATTTCTTGCAATATTCACACTCAAAGTGACGTTGTTGCATCATTGTTGCAGGCTCTCCTGTTGTTCCTTGTTGTTATAGTTATTGTTGTCGCTGTTATTGTTCCTTGTTGTTATAGTTATTGTTGTCGCTGTTATTGTTTTTTATTGTCACCGTCGTCGTTGTCGTTGTCGTTATTGTTGTAGTTGCTCTTATGGATTCCGACGTTGATGATGTTGACTTTACGGTTACTGTTTTAGCTGTCGTTTTTGTTGTAGTTATAAATCCTTATCATTCTTCTTAATGGTGTGGTTATTATCATTGATGCTGTTATTACAATCACGCTTATTACTGTTTTTAATGTTATTCTCAATGTTGCTGTTGTTTCATCATTCACGTTCTTCTTATTACGATTATAGTTGTTGTCGTGGTTATTGTCATTCCTGTTATCGATGTTATAATTATTGATGTAGTGTTTGCATTGTTGTTATCGCGAAAGACTTCTCAATATATGTCTTTTTTTATCTTCTTTAGATATTTCTTATAATCTTAGTGTTGTTATTACATTGTTGTCCTTAGCGTTTTTGTCAGAGTTCATTTTAGGGTACAAGTGTTGATAATGTTGTTAACATAGTTGTTGTTGTTACTGCTGCTGCAGCTGTTGTTGTTGTTGGTGGTGGTGTTGTTGTTGTCACCGTTATTGTTAACGTTGTAAGTATCATAATGTTATCATTATTGCTGTTATGGCATTATGCTTAGCAGTATTTCGTCTGTCTTTACGTTCTGAGTTCAAATTGCGCAGAAGTCAACTTTGATTTTCATCCTTACAGGGTCGATAAATAAACTACCAGTTGTATGCTGGAGTCGATCTCATCAACTGGGCCCCCCACCTCCCCAAAAAATTTGGGGCTTTGTGCCTAGTGTAGAAACGATTACGATGATGATGTTGGCGATATTGTGTTGAATATGGCAGAATCATTAGCACGTGGGGGCAAAATACTTATGTCATTATGTTCTGAGTTCAAATTCCAGTGGGGTCAACTTATCCCTCACTCCCGCCAAATTCCAGGCCTTGTACGAGTTTCCATATTCTCTATCATTATGATTATTGCATATATATATATATATATATATATATATATATATATATATATATATACATATATCATCATCATCATCATCATCGTTTAACGTCCGCTTTCCATGCTAGCATGGGTTGGACGATTTGACTGAGGACTGGTGAAACCGGATGGCAACACCAGGCTCCAGTCTGATTTGGCAGAGTTTCTACAGCTGGATGCCCTTCCTAACGCCAACCACTCAGAGAGTGTAGTGGGTGCTTTTACGTGTCACCTGCACGAAAACGGCCACGCTCGAAATGGTGTCTTTTATGTGCCACCCGCACAAGCCAGTCCAGGGGCACTGGCAACGATCTCGCTCGAAAATCCTACAGGAGCCAGTCAGGCGGTACTGGCAACGGCCACGCTCAAAATGGTGCATCTCATGTGCCACCCGCACAAGAACCAGTCCAGGGGCACTGGCAACGATCTTACTTGGCTTGCCGGGTCTTCTCACGCACAGCCCATTTCCAAAGGTCTCGGTCCGTAGTCATCGCCTCGGTGAGGCCCAATGTACGAAGGTCTTGCCTCACCACCTCAGCCCAGGTCTTCCTGGGCCTACCTCTTCCACGGGTTCCCTCAACTGTTAGGGTGTGGCACTTTTTCACGCAGCTATCCTCCTCCATTCTCACCACATGTCCATACCAGCGCAATCGTCTCTCTTGCACGCCACAACTGATGCTTCTAATGTTCAGCTTTTCTCTCAAGATACTTACACTCTGACGGGTATTCACATTGACATTACACATCCAACGGAGCATACTGGCTTCATTCCTTGCGAGCTTACGTATGTCCTCAGCAGTTACAGCCCATGTTTCACTGCCATGTAGCATGGTTGTTCGTACGCATGCGTCATACAGTCTGCCTTTTACTCTGAGTGAGAGTCCCTTTGTCGCCAGCAGGGGTAAGAGCTCTCTAAACTTTGCCCAGGCTATTCTTATTCTAGCAGCTACACTTTCAGCGCACCCACCCCCACTACTAACTTGGTCGCCCAGATAGCGGAAGCTATCGACTACCTCTAGTTTTTCACCCTGGAATGAGATAGAAGTTGTTTCCTGTTTGTTTGCAGTCTTTATTGCACCTGAACATCTGCCACAAACAAAAACTAACTTGCTAGTTAACCTGCCTTTGATGTTGCTGCACCTCTTATGTGTCCATAGCTTGCACCGGGTACATCTTATAGAGTTACTACCTACTCCTTTTCTACATACTGAGCAGGGCCATCTACCTGAAGGGTATATATATATATATATATATATATATGTATATATGTATATATATGTATATATGTATATATATGTATATATATGTATATATATGTATATATGTATATATATGTATATATGTATATATATGTATATATATATATATATATATATATATATATATATATATCATATTTATATAGGTGCAGGCATGGCTGTGTGGTAAGAAGCTTGCTTCTCAACCACATTGTTCCAGGTTCACTCCCACTGCGTAGCACCTTGAGCAAGTGTCTTTTACTATAGCCTCGGGCTGACTAAAGCCTTGTGAGTGGATTTGTTGGAGGGAAACTGAAAGAAGCCCATTGTATGTATATATATATATATATATATATATATACAGAATTTGAGGAAGCAATATCCATATAAGGGATTGTTGAAAACAATCCTGATGCCAACTGGGCTTAACCAAATATATTGATGGAAAGTTCTTCAATATATATGTATACACTGTCTCATAAAATTTTATTGACTTTTTAATTTTATACACACACCTATGTATGTGTGTATTTGTTATTAGTGTTTGTGTTTGTCCCTCCACCATTGTTTTAGCAACCAATGTTGGTGTGCTTATATGCCCGTCACTTAGCAGTTAGGCAAAAAAAAAAAAAGGCTAATAGAATAAGTACTAGGCTTACAAAGAATATGTCCTGGGGTCAATTTCTTCGACTAAAGGCGTTGCTCCAGCATGGCCACAGTCAAATGACTGAAACAAGTAAAAGAATAAAAGAATATACATTTGTATCTTTCAGCCTTAAGGCTGAAACCACTGTTTTTCTTGGAAGTTGTTTTTTTTTATATTCACTACAGATTACTTGAAGCTAACTTTCTTCCTACACCTCAATCCCTGAATCTTACATTTATACACCTATATATGTTCTCTTTTCTATGTTTATACTTTATCTGATAAGAATACTATAATACGCCTAACAGTAATAATAATTGATTCCGTTATAAACATATACATATGTGTATGTATATATATATATATATATATATATATATATATATATATATATATATATATAGGGAGAATTCACAAAAAACAAAAGACGAAGACAGGTGATGTAGACAACAAACAGATGTATTACATTAACGCTCTGAAAGTGAAAAAGTCTTTAACGTTTTGAGCCTACGCTCTTGTATTTATACATATATTTATGTGTATGCAGAAGTGTGTGTATATGTATGTATTTATTTATATTTATTAATTAACCTTATGAACTTTGTAAACTCTCTGACGAAGCCCAGATGCACATCCAAGTACTTAACCTTATATACCAAATACTTCAAGTTCACTGAATGGATAGAAGTAAGGTGGGGTACCTCTTGGCTGAAACAGCTGTAAGAGTCTATTCTGCTTTCTATGCGTTGTATGTTCTACGTTATATATATTTTAATAATTACTGCTATGTTTTATATATGTAAAACATAATATGTTATACATGTATGTATATTAGTATAATCATTTTTTAAAAAATAAATAAATAGACATAATATAATGTCTAAAAGTTGATGAATACCACCTCTTGATCTCCTCCATTTTCTTCTTGCTATATATATATATATATATATATATATATATATATATATATATATATGTATACATATATACACATATATACATATATATATATATACATATACATACATATATATATATATATACATATATATATATATATATATATATGAGGGACTTCTTTCAGTTTCCATCTACCAAATCCATGCACAAAGCTTTGGATCAGCCTGGGGCATAAGCAGAAGATGCCATGCAGTGGGACTGAACTTGAAACCATGTGATGTGGTTGAGAAGGAAGCTTTTACCACACAGCCACGCCTATGTAAGGTGCATAGCTTAGTGGTAGGGTGTTGCACTCACAATTATGAGATCGTGTGTTTGATTCCCAGACCTGGTGTTGCATTGTGTTCTTAAGCCAAGCACTTCATTTCATGTTGCTCTGCGATCATTTCGACATCTGACATGTGGCAGCCAGTTGCACCTGTACAGGTAATGTCGATGGAGGGAATGAGCTTATGTGTACACAAGTTATCTGTGTGGTCGTTTGGTAAGAAGTTATCGAACCGTCATATGTCATCTATCGACGGGAGAGTCCGTCATATATATATATATATATATATATATATAAAATCAAAAAAAGCAACACGGATTTTAAAGGTTATTGCTGTACGCACGTTTCATGCTACTCCATTTATTCTGGTGCCTAAATTTAAATGCCACATTCAATTTTGAATCTAAATCTTATATATATATATATATATATATATATATACATAATGTTTGTGTCATTGTATATGTCTTTGTCCCAACACATCACTTGACAACCGGTTGGTTTGTGTATGTCCCTGTAATTTAGCAGTTCAGCAAAAATAATCAATAAAATAAGTACCAAGCTTAAAAAAAAAGAAGGTACTGGGATCAAATTCATTTGGCTAAAAACCATTCAAGGCGATGCCCCAGCATGACCGCAGTCCAATGACTGAAACAAATAAAAAACGAAAACAAAAAACAATAAAGTAAGATAAAGCTGGAATTTATAATGTGAATTAATATGAAATTTTGATGACAGGCTTTCATTTAAATCTCTTTCAAACGGAGATAGTGGTGGGGAGTTTGTCGAATGGTATTTAATTTGAAAAGGGTTAACCTCTGGTCAATATATGACCAAATGTATTCCAGATATGACCATTGAACATTGTTTTTTTTTTTTATCTGGTGAATCAAGAACTACATTATTCAATGTATTTTTCTCACTTTTTAAAATAATGGAAAGGAATTCAGTTTCTCTTTCTAGGAGGTTATGCAGTGGACCACCATATAAAGGCTTCCCTCATTACCTCGTTATTGTTGCTGTTCTAATTATCGCTGCTACAAACGATGGTGGTGATAGCAGTAGTGGCGTTAGAGGTGATGGTGATGGTGGTGATGATGGTGGTAGTGGTGGTGGTGGTGGTGGTGGTGGCAGTGGTGGCGATGGTGGTGGTGGTGGTGGTGGCGGGGTCATGGTAGGGTACCAGTGATGTTTATCATCTACTATGATGAGAGAGATAGTACTGGTCTCAGTTATCATCGCTATGATTATGATGATGGTGTGATGACTGGTGTTTAGTAACCATTGCTGTGACAATGATGATGACTATGATGATGATTATGATTATGATGATAATGGTAGTTGTGATGGAAAAATTGGTTATCATTATTCTGATGATGGTGATGATGATGATGGGTTGGAATGGGGGCAATGATGATGATGATGATGATAGTGATGGTGATGATGGTTACCATTTGTTGTTATGATAGTGATGATGATAGTGATGGTGGTGGTGGTGGTGGTGGTGGTGGTGGTGGTAGTAGCATTGATGATAGAATTTTGTGTTACTGCAAAGATGATGGCAATGTTGATTATTATTGCGGAAAATTATGGTGAATACAGTGGTGGTGGTGGTGGTGGCGGGGACGATGGCTGCAGTAACAGCGGTGGTGGTGGTGACAGTGGTGGTGGTGGTGATGGTGGTAGTGATGCTGAAGGCGGCTGCAGTGGTTGTGATAATGATGGTGATGGTGGTGGAGGCGGTGGTGGTGGTGGTGGTTGTGGTGATTGTGGTAGTGGTGGTGGTGGTGCTGGTGGTGGTGTTGGTGGTGGTGGTAGTAGTGGTGGTTGTGGTGATTGTGGTGGTGGTGGTGGTGGTGATGGCTGTTCGTAGAGACAGTTGTGATGGTGGTGGTAGTTGTAGTGGTGGTGGTAGTTGTAGTGGTGGTGGTGCTTATGTTGGCAATAACGGTAGTTAGCATATTGTTGTTGTTGTTGTTGTTGTTGTGAATTTTTTTTCAGTTTTTTTTCTTTTTCTTTCAAAGTAATATTTTTGCACGCCATCATGGTGATTGTTCCGATATTGCCTCAGGTTAATAAACTCAGTGTGTTGGTTTTGTTTGTTGTTTTGTGTATGTGTGTATGTTGGGATGGTGCTAGGATGGGGGCTGAGCTGAGCTGGGTGTTGGGGTTGGGTTGGGCTGGGCAGGGATGAATTGGAAGATGTGTGTGTGTGTGTGTCCATAGTTTTGCTTAATAGTTTTGCTTGTTTGAATTCTATCCTATCAAAATCTCTCATTCCTTTTTCACTCTATCACAATGTTTCACCGCTTTTACTCTATCACATTCCCTCACTGTCCTGACTTTGTTTCATCCCTTCACTCTTACTCTATCTTATTCTCTCACACATTTTCCAGTCTTTCACACACACACACACACACACACACACACACACAAACATACACATACAGCCTCTCTTTCTCTTTCTCTCTATTTTGCTTTATATTTTCTCAACATTTTTGGCCCACCACATGCCTTTTTGATCTTGATCTGTGTGACTTTGTATACATACACATACATATATGTGTGTGTGTGTGTGTGTGTGTGTGTGCGTGTGTGTGCGAGTGTGTGTACGTATATATATATATATATATATATATATACATATATACAGGGTGCAATTGGTAAATTGTTAGTATTTTATATTTTTAATTTCACGCATGCTTTTTTTTTGTTTTTGATTTTGTTGACTACATAGTATAGTAGGGTCAGTTGGGCACCTTCTGTGAAAAAAACAGCACCATGATGCAATTCACTTTGCCAGAGATTTGGAAATGACATGCCTTACTGCTTAGCATTCATGCTGAAAGCTCCAATAAGAACATTTTAGAGTGTTTGGGTGTCAATCTGAGTACAATGCAATTTAAGGACATGTACCAAGAGTGATAAAAATCAAACATCCAGTCAACATCATGGTATTTGGAGTGATCACTAATGATGGTGACGTAATGCCTCCATTCATCTTCCTACATGGCCTCAGACTCAGCACAGAGGCCTACATCAAGTGCCTGGAGGAGATAGTGCTACCCTGGGTCAAGAGGGTGGCTACTGGAAAACCCTATGTCTGGTAACAGGATTCTGCACTGTGTCACACAAGCAGGAGAACCCAGTCATGGCTGAAAGACAATTTCTGCAACGACATCACCCCTAACATCTGGCCACCTAACTCCCCACATTGCAAACCCCTGGAATATTATGTGTGGGGCACAGTTGAGCAAGAAACCAACACCAAAGATTAACTTGAAGCACCAAAAATTAACTGAAGGCAAGAATTATGGCAGCATTCACCAATTTAAACAAGAAAACTATCCAGAAGAGTTGCAGAAGATTCTGAAGTCGTCTGGATGCCATAGTTAAAACCAATGGCGATTTTATTGAATAAATTTACTCTTTACTATTGCAAGATATTTTTATGTAATTTTGGTAAATATATCTGTTGAAACTCCAGGGTTGATTGTAGCCTTGTGAGTAGATTCTGTAGATAGAAACTGAAAGGTGCCCAATGGTGTGTTTACGTCCCCATAACTCAGTGGTTCAAGCTTAAAATATAAGTACTGGTGTAGATTCATTTGACTAGAATTCTTCAAGGTGGTACTCCAGCATGGCCATAGTCTAGTCACTGAAACAAATAAAATACATGTACATATTTAAGACGAGGCATAAATAGTGGTCATCCCATATTTTTCTTTATTGTGGTAAATTTGACTTACAGCTGATTCCAGTATATATACAGGTGCAGGAATGGCTGTGTGGTAAGTACCTTGCTTACCAACCACATGGTTCCGGGTTCAATCCTACTGTGTGGCATTTTGGCAAGTGTCTTCTACTATAGCCTTGGGCCAACCAAAGCCTTGTGAGTGGATTTGGTAGACAGAAACTGAAAGAAGCCCATTGTATATATATATATATATATATATATATATATATATATAAATATGTATGTATATGTTTGTGTGTTTCTGTTAGTTCCCCCACCATCACTTGACAACTGATGTTGGTGTGTTTACGTCCCTGTAATTTAGCAGTTCAGCAAAAGAAACCGATAGAATAAGAACTAGACTTACAAAGAATAAGTCCTGGGGTTGATTTGTTCAACTAAAGGTGGTGCTCCAGCATGACCACTGTCAAATGACTGAAACGAATAAAAGAATATATATATACATACATACATACATATATATATATATATATATATATATATATATATATATATATACACACACATATATATCATCATCATCATCATCATGGTCATTTAACATCCACTTTCCATGCTGGCACGGGTTAGATGGTTTGACTGGAACTCATAAGATGCAGTGCCTCCTGTAGCTATGGAGACCAATGCAAGAATAACAGTCTTGGTCGCATAGATCACATCTGTGTGTGGATTCTGGTCTGCCAGCTGTTGATCCCTGATGTCGTGCTCACTTTTCTGCAGCTGCAGCTGATAGCTTCTCTTCACCGATCTGTAGTTGTTTGAGAAGTGCACTTTTCCACCTGGTGTGGTCCACTGCCAGGTCCTCCCAGATGTTGATGTTGATGTTGAGCACTTTCATGTCACTTCTGCCCATGTCCTTGTACCTCAGCTGCAGGCAGCCTTTGTTTCTCTGTCCTGCTGCAAGTCCTCCATAGAGAATGTCTTTTGGGATTCGGCCATCCTCCATACAGCAAATGTGGCCTAGCCAGCATAGTTGATGTTGTCTCAGCAGGGTGTACATGGAAGAGAGGCCAGCACGAGTCAGGACATCAGTGTTGGTCACCTTGTCCAGCCAGGAGATGCCGAGTATGTGTTGTAGGCTTCTGAGATGGAAACTGTTCAGCTTTTTTTCCTGACGGGCGTATGTGGCCCATGTCTCACTGCCATACAACAGGGTGCTGAGGACACAGGCATTGTACACACACACACACACACACACACACACACACACACATATATATATACATAACATTATTATTATACACTCACACACACACACACACACACACACACACACACACACACATATATATATACATAACATTATTTTCGAGTTAGAAAATTAATTAATTTATTAATTAATCAGCATATTCACCTGCAATTGTTGCATTTCACAAACAAAATTAAAATTGCAAAACATATATAAATTTATAATTTTGCATTTGAAATGCCTTGTTTGGAAAATCATGCAGAGGAAAATAAGGATTAAGTTAGGACACTGTACGAACACACAGGATATACAGACATGTTTATATGTAATAGACATGTCTATATATTCTGAGGATTCCAAATGTATCCTAACATCATCCTTATTGTCCTATATACACCCTGATAATTTTCCATATGAGGTTTTTAAAATGCAAAATTATGTATTTATATATGTTTTGCAATTTTAATTTTGTTTGCGAAATGAAACAATTGTAGATGAATATGTTGATTAATTAATAAATTAATTTGTATCCATTAGATCTCTCTGGTTTCTAACTTGACAATAATGTTTGATATTTTACGATATTTTATATAATATATTCATTGAAGAAATATCTCTTCAAAATATAAGCACCAGCGTTGCTAGAAATAAGAGTCAAAACAATTTTATTTTATCAAATTCTCTCATTCCTTTTTCACTCTATCACAGTGTTACACTGGTTTTACTCAGAATTGTTTTGACTCTTATTTCTAGCAATATTGGTGCTGACTCACACCCTTAGTCACTTTTAGTGATGTTTGTACTTGTGCCTTTTGGTTTTAAATTGTGGCTAGCAACTTTGATAGTTTATATATATATATATATATATATATATATATATATATATACACACATACACACATATATATATATACATATATATATATCATCATTATCGTTTAACATCCGTTTTCCATGCTAGCATGGGTTGGACGGTTCAACCGGGGTCTGGGAAGCCAGGAGGCTGCACCAGGCTCAAGTCTGATCTGGCAAAATTTCTACAGCTGGATGCCCTTCCTAATGCCAACCACCCTATGAGTGTAGTGGGTGCTTTTTACATGCCACTGGCACGGGTATCACAGCTACAATTTCCATTTGATTTTTATTTTGATGTTGTACTTGACTCAAGGTCTCCTCAAGCACAACAGGTTGCCATATGATCCAATGTACTTGAATGGGCTGGGGTTGGTTATGTGAGGCTGGTGTAGGATATATATACATATATATGCAAGAGTGTATACATATATAACATGCCAACTGTATCGATAAAACTACAGGATGTTGTTATAGACTGCTGATTACAGTGTTTCTAATTCTTTCTTCACTGCACTTTTGGCCCCAAAATTTAACTAACTCATCTTCCCACTGTCATGGAGGCCTTCCAAACAGTCTTTTCCTTTCTCTAGGATAGCACTCGGAAAAAACTGTCTGGGTCCACCTGCTATCTGTGAACCTTGGTCATATTTCTGACACATTGGAACTTGTGGTTTAGGTATTCAGATTTCACATTATACACTGCTTATGAATGGAAAAAAAAATAATAAAATAGAGAGACTTATAACACAGAAAACAACCAA
>NC_142932.1:44531523-44536523 GCF_046866305.1 Octopus bimaculoides | reverse complement strand
AACATTTATTTCGTTTCTTTTTCGTACTTGATTGAATTTCTTTGTTTATTTGTTTGTTCATTTATTTATTTACTTTTTTTTAAATTTAAAATTGAAATGGAATTAAATTGAAATAACAATAATAACAACAGCAAAAATATAATAATAATATTGATGATGACTTCTGACTTAGGCACAAGGCCATAAATTCAAATTGCGCAAGGAATTTGTATGGTTAATTTAAATGTTCCTAGTTCTTGACTGGTACTTTATTTCATTGCCCCCACACACACACACACACACCACTACCACCTACCAGAAGAATGAAAAACAAATCTGTTGGCCCTGGTGGGTTTTAAATTTACAATGTAAAAAGGGACCATAAGCTACTTTGCGTGTCACTTTCACCAGATTTGTTCACTTTCATCCAATCATTTATAACAATAAGGATCAGAAGAGGAATGGATTATATAGATTGGGAAGTTGATTACATCGACCCAGTGTTCAACTGGTACTTATTTTATCAACCCTTGAAAGGATGCAAAAGAAAATTGGCATTGGCAGAATTTGAACTCAGAACATAAAGACAGATGAAATACCACCACATGTTTTGTCCAGTGTGTTAACAGTTCAGCCAGCTCACTGCCTTAAGGATTACATAGATTAATCACCAATCATAATTATGAAAAAAAATCTCTTGTCACCATATTTCTGTTGAAATGCATACAATACTTTTGTTTCAGTTAATTTCTAAAGCATTCTTTTATTCTTTTACTTGTTCAGTCATTTGACTGTGGCCATGCTGGAGCACCACCTTTAGTAAAAGAAATCAACCCCAGGACTTATTCTTTGTAAGCCTAGTACTTATTCTATCGGTCTCTTTTGCCAAACCACTAAGTTACAGGGGCGTACACACACCAGCATTGGTTGTCAAGCAATGGTGGGGGTACAAGCACAGACACACACATAGACTCACACACACATATACGATGTGCTTCTTTCAGTTTCCGTCTACCAAATTCACTCACAAGGCTTTGGTCAGTCTGATGCTATAGTGGAAGACACTTGCCCAAGGCACCAAGCAATGGGACTGACTCCGGAACCCTGCGGCTGGTAAGCAAGCTACTTACCACACAGCCACTCCTGCCCCGATAGCAATCTACTTGCCACACTGCAAGCTACTTAACACATTGAAGAATTTAGTAAAATAATTCTTTCATTATTAAGCTAGAGTATGGAACATAAATTCTAACATGAAATTTTAAATGAATGTTTTGATTTAAATGACTTTAAAGCTGAAAGTTTGTATGCTGAAACCTGAGGTGGGCCAAGGTGGGTTAGTATCAAAAGGGTTCATTCTTGAGATGATAAAGAAAGGTAAACCATGAAAGGTTTCAAAGTGTAGAAGCAAAAAGGTGAAAGGGATGTTAGTATTTGCTCTAATTCACTGTGTTTTAAGTTCAAATCCCTCTGGGGTCAACAATGTTTTTCATTTTCTCAGGATGGTGAATAGGCAAAACTGTAATAACATTGGACTAGATGTTTTGTAGTATTTGGTCATTATCTTAGTGTTCCGAGTTCAAATCCCATCGTATTCTACTCAGGCCAAACTGCAGGAACAAGCAGAATAATATTATAACACTTAATCAACTCTTACATTCACTACATAATAACCAGTTGTTGGCCCACCTAGGTCAGGCCTCATTAAGCAGACCTTTTTTATCCCTATGTTAGTTTCAATTAGGCAGTCTAACGATCAAAGACATTCAAATTATGACTATCCTGCTTTTTCAAAATACATAAGCAAATATGTCCTGTCTCTTTTTAGATATATTAGAGTGTAATTTGAGGAAATTTTGACTCCTATTTTTAGCTGGTGGAGTGACTACATAAATAATTTCTCTCTCTCTCAGCTCATTTGTAATTGTTCTTGTAACTCTAGCTACTAGTGATAACAGTTACTGTTGTTATCATCATAACCAACATCATCATCGTCGTCATCATGCTCGTTATCTCATTACTACCATCATCATTATGATAGCTGACATTGTCATCATACTCATTTTTTTTATAACAATCATCATCTTCATCAAAATCATCATCACCATTGAAACTGAGGCAGCAAAGAAGGTTCTGCTGCTGCTGATGAGGTGGAGGGAAGAGAGAATGAATGTTGTTGCCATCAATTACATCATCATCGTCATCGGTACCATTGTCATCATCGTCATCATCATCACCATCACCATTGTCATCATCATCATCATCATCATCATCATTGCCATCATCATCATCACCATTGTCATCATCATCATCATTGTTGTCATCATCATCACCATTGTCATCATCATCATTCTCATCATCATCATCACCATTGTCATCATCATCATTGTTGTCATCATCACCACCATTGTCATCATCATCATTCTCATCATCATCATCACCATTGTCATCATCATCATTCTCATCATCATCATCACCATTGTCATCATCAACATCATCATCATCACCATTGTCATAATTATCATCAACATCACCACCACTGTTGTCATCATCATCACCATTGTCATTATCATCGCCATTATCATTATCATCACCATTGTCATAATGATCATCATCACCACCACCACTACCATTGTCATCATAATCATCATCATCATCATTATCACCACCATTATAATCATTACTATCATTATTATCATGTTCATGATGATGATGATGATCATCATTTTTTTGAGGCAATGATGATGATACTTGTTGTTTACATCAACAATGTGATTACGAAAACGACTTTCGAGCGAGATCGTTGCCAGTGCCCCTGGACTGGCTCTTGTGCTGGTGACACATGAAATTTCTTCGAGCGAGATCGTTGCCGGTGCCGCTGAACTGGCTCTTGTGTGGGGTTTTGGGATTTTTCGAGCGGGATCGTTGCTGGTGCCCCTGGGCTGGCTCTTGTGCGGGTGACACATGAGGTTTCTCGAGCGAGATGACCGTGGCCTTTGCCAGTACCGCCTGACTGGCCTTCGTGCGGGTGACACGTAAAAGCACCCACTACACTCTCTGAGTGGTTGGCTTTAGGAAGGGCGTCCAGCTGTAGAAACACTGTCAAATCAGATTGGAGCCTGGTGTAGCCATCTGGTTTCACCAGTCCTCAGTCAAATCGTCCAACCCATGCTAGCATGGAAAGCGGACGTTAAACGACGACGACAATACGTACAGACATATATATATATATATATATATATATATATATATATATATATACCGCCTGACTGGCCTTTGTAGGGTTTTTGAGCGAGATCGTTGCCAGTGCCCCTGGACTGGCTATTGTGCGGGTGGCACATAAAAGACACCATTTCGAGCGTGGCCGTTTTCGTGCAAGTGACACGTAAAAGCACCTACTACACTCTCTGAGTAGTTGGCATTAGGAAGGGCATCCAGCTGTAGAAACTCTGCCAAATTAGATTGGAGCCTGGTGTTGCCATCCGGTTTCACCAGTCCTCAGTCAAATCGTCCAACCCATGCTAGCATGGAAGGCGGACGTTAAACGATGATGATGATGATGATGACGAATGATGACGATGAAGATAAGTGTTGTCATCGTCATCGCCTCGGACATCAACATTGTTATAATTATTGTGATTGAGTTAATGATGATGAGGGGATGAAGAGAAAAGACTATGTGTGATTGAGAGGTAAGAGTTGCTATCATCATGGGGAATTTAATGGTGGTGGTTGTGGTGGTGGTGGTGGTCATCATTCTGTCCATCATGGTTCCAATTCACTGTCCTGTCATCGTTTATATCATCATCATCACTGCCACTACCACTATCACTACCACCACCACCATGACCACCATCATCATCAGCATCATCATCATCATCATCATCATCAACAACACTGTTGTCATCATCATCCTCATCATTGTCGTTATGGTAACAGTGATTATCTGAAGGTAACAGCCTCAAATTCTCAGGTTGTCCGCTTTGTCATTAACAGACCTGTTTTATTTGACACATTTGCCCACATACACACAAAGACGTACACATAGATGCATACAGAAAAAATATATATATATATATATCATCATCATCATCATCGTCGTTTAATGTCCGTTTTCCATGCTAGCATGGGTTGGACGATTTGACTGAAGACTGGTGGACCAGATGGCTACACCAGGCTCCAATCTGATTTGGCAGAGTTTCTACAGCTGGATGCCCTTCCTAACGCCAACCACTCATGTGTGTGTGTACATGTAAGTATGTACATATATGTGTGTATACATGCTTATATATCCGTTATATTATATATATATATACACAGATACATGAATTTGCATGTACACACATACACACATTCACTCACACGAATTGCATGTGTGCGTACACATTCAGATACACACACAGGAAGACAAATACATATGCACATATATATATGTGTGTGTGTGTGTGTGTGTGTGTGTGTGTGTGTGAGTATATATATATATATATATATATATATATATATATATATGCTTGCATATATACATATATTTATATATATATGCATGCATATATATGTACATGTATATATACATATGCATATATATATATATATATATATATATATATATATATATATATATATATATATATATATATATATATATATATATGTATATATATATAATGTATACATACAATAAAACCTTATAACAATATGTTAATATGATGATTTGTGCCTGCTTAATTTAAGTTTTGACTCTCATTTCTAGCAATTTGCCAGTGTTATTTTTGCACCCTTGTTTATTTAACAACACACACACACACACACACACATATGTGAATATACACAAGCACAACCATGTGTCCCCGCATGCACACGCACATTCTCCTCACACATACACACATACAAGCACCTTCACTCACACACACACACACACACACACATATACATATATGCATATACGATGGGCTTCTTTCAGTTTCCATCTACAAATCCCCTCACAAGGCCTTGGTCGGCCCGAGGCCATAGTAGAAGACATT
>NC_142932.1:44524023-44529023 GCF_046866305.1 Octopus bimaculoides | reverse complement strand
CGGCATCATAATAGTTGACAACGTTGACTACGATGATGATGATGGTGGTGTTGGTGGTGGTAAGGATGATGATGTTGATGATAATAATTGTGATGACAGGATGATGACATTAAGAATGATGATTATGAGAATATTGACGACTATACTGAAATATTCAATGAATCTGTAGGTGTATGTTTCTTTTGTTTTTGGAGTAGCTGCATGGTTACTAGCTTGCTTACCAACATCATATTTCTGGGTTCAATCCTACTGCGTGACACCTTGGGCAAGTGTCTTCTACTATAGCCATGGGCCGACCAAAGCCTTGTGAGTGGATTTGGTAGACAGAAAGTGAAAAAAGCCCATCATATATATATATATATATATATATATATATATATATATATATATATATATATATATATAGGTTATGAGAGGAAATGGTGTCAATAAGACCCAAAGGTGTCAGGTGATGCTGAGTAAGTGCTATGGATAGACTACAGTTAAGCTCCAGGTTAAGTGATTATGCGAATGAGGAGTCCAATGTAGGTCATATATTAGCATGTGTATATATAAAAAAAATTAACAGAATGAGATAAAGATCCAAGGCTGTGAAAGATTTCAGAACATTTATAAATAGAAGGTCTTACAGCTGTTTCCAGAAACAGCTTATTCATCATCATCATCATCATCATCATCAACATCATCATTATCATTTAATGTCTATTTTCCATGCTGACATGGGTTAAATGGTTTGAGAGAAAGTAGCAAGGTCAGGGTCTGTGCCAGATTAAATAGTCTGTTGTGGGTTGGTTTCTGTGGTTGAATGCCCTTCCTAACGTCAACCACTTTACCATTTTAACCATTTTATAAGTAGACTTTCAGTTAAATTTAAACCTCACATCCTCCACATGTTGTCTAGTAAATATCTATGATAAAAATAGGAACTGTTTGTTGTAGGGGTGGATAGAAAATGCTTAAATATTTAAATTTATTCGTAGGTATCAGCATGGCTATGCAGTTAAGAAGCTCACTTTGCAAGCATGTGATTTCTGGTTCGTTATCACTGTGTAGCACCTTGAACAGGTATCTTGTACTATATAGCCCCAGGTTGTCCTATGTCTTATGAGTGAATTTAGTAAGTGGAAACTGTATGGAAGCCTGATATCGTTTAACATCCGCTTTCCATGCTAGCATGTGTGTGTGTGTGTGTGTGTGTGTGTGTGTGCACATGTCTCTGTTTGTCCCACAAGGCTAAGCTGACTTTGGCAGAATTCGAACTCAGAACATAGAGTTCTGGAATAATAATAATTCTGCCTTAAAGAATTTTAGTCAATCAAATCAATCCCAATACTTAATTTTTTAGTCTGGCTCTTATTCTGTTAGTTTCTTTTGCTGAACTGGTAAGTTACAGGAATGTACAACACCAGTTGTCAAACCATGGTAGGTAACAAAAAGACACAAACACACACATACAAACACACACACACACACACACACACACACACAATATATATATATATATATATATATATATATATTCAATAATGATAAAGGGTAAAATTAACTAATTAATTAATTAATAATTAATAATTTTACCAAGTAATTCAGTATGTTAAAATAACCTTTATCGGTTATACAAAAATTCTATTATTATAAGCATAATTATAATAATGCTATTTCTTAATTTCGGTATGTGGTGAAGCAATTTGCTGAACCCTAATTATAATTATGCTTATAATTCTAGAATTTTTATATATATAAACAATAAGAGGGACCACCAAGTGGATCCCTTGTATGCTAAAAATAGATGTCAGACCGTCTTACCACAAAATCTTTTAAGTATGTTGATCACTGAAATTGATATTATTTAATAATATTAATTTCTACTCTATTATATATATATATATATATATATATATATATATATGGGAGAATATACAAATAATAACAACAGACGAGGACAGGTGGTGTAAATAACAAAAGGATATATTAGTATGACGCTCGGGAATACGGAAAGTCTTTGACGTTTCACGATATGGTTCTTTCAGTCTCTGGCTGCCAAATTCCCTCAGAAAGCTTTGGTTACTCCGAGTCTTACCCAAGATGCCATGCAGTGGGATTGAACCTAGAAGCACAAATATATCTATGTGTGTGTGTGTGTGTGCGCACGAGTGTTTGTGAGTATGTGTGCACATGTGTGCATGTGTGTACATGTGTGTGTGTGTATTTGCATGTGTGTGTGTATCTGCATGTGTGTGTATGAGTGTGTGTGTGTATACAATATGGTTCTTTCAGTCTCTGGCTACCAAATGCACTCAAAAAGCTTTGGTCAGTCTGAGGTTAGGATAGAAGACACTTGCCCAAGTTGCCACATAATGGAGTTGAACCTAGAAGCGCGAATATATGTACATGTGTGTGTGTGTGTGTGTGTGTGTATGCATGCACACTCACATACACAATCATGCATAAATTTTAAAGCTGACCAAAAAGAAATACTATTTTTTTCGTTCAGTGATTACTGAATCTTGAAAAATTAAATTAAAATGTATCATTTGTATGTATTTAAATTTTGATTTCTACTTTTATTTTCTTGTAATTTAAAAAAAAAAAAATTCTTTATTTACTTCATATTACTCTTGTTCTTGTTTTTATTATATTTCTTTTATATTTCTTTATATTTCTCTTAAACTAGATTCTTTAGACAAATAAAGAAAAATCTCAAGATAAAATACTTATGGCACAATATTAAAATAATTTTCAGTTTCTGTTGTTAAAAGTAGTAGCAGTAATAGTAGTAGCAGCAGCAGTAGCAACAACAACAACAATACAACCATTATCATCATGATTATCATTGTCGTCATTGTCACGACTGCCATCATTGTTGTTGTTAATATAGATGCAGAAACTCATGCATTTTAATATACACGCATTTCACTATTGTGTGCAACTGAATATTCTACTGCTCATGTTTATTATTTACCAAGCAAAAACAATAATAAATTACAACGGCAGTGCTGATGAAAATAATAATGGTAATACTAGGTTGCTGATGATGGTGATGATAGTCAAAAAAGAAATACAAATTATTCAATAAAAAAAATACTCATAACAAAAAGAAAAGCAAAAGAAAGAAAAAAAAGCAAGTCAGACAATATTATGAAAAAAAGTAGTTTCATTTCTTTATATTGTGGGGGTAAGGGGGAAGGTAGGGAAAGGTTCTTTCTTAAATTTGCCAATATAGAATATGGGCAACTTGATAAATGTTGACTTAAATGCGGCTTTAAGTAGACATATATCAAAATATTTGTTGAATCAAATTGCAGTAGATCTAATTATTTACAGATCAATTGTTATGTTAATTTTTATTCTAACATGTTATGGATGTATGTGTTTATGTGTGTGTATGTATGTGTGTGTGTATTTTGTTGGTTATGATATAAGTATATCATAACTATCATCAACAGTCTATGACAGCATCAAAACCAGATATAAAATGATGTTTGTTATGTTTACATATGTGTATGTGTGTGTGCATGTCTATGTATACATAATATATATGTATAAGTGTATTTCTTATATGCATATATATATATATATATATATATATATATATATATATATATATACTAAACATAAATTGAAAACAGAACACAAAGGATATCGCGGTACACGTGTTTCAAGCTACAATCTGTCATTATATCAGTATATATTAAACATCATTTGAAAACAGAACACAAAGGATATTGCAGTACACGTGTTTCAAGCTTTATACACATATTTTTATAAATATTTAGCAGAAGTAACAGGGTGACTCATATATTCACACACACACACACACACACACAAACATATATCATCACCGCCACTGCCGCCACCAGTACATATTGTATATATATATACAATATATATTGAATATATATATATATATATATATATATATATATATATATATATATATATATATATATATATATATACACACACACACAATATATATTGTATTTTAGGATGGTCATTTTTTAACTCATGTCCATATATCTATATATAAGATATCATCATCATCATCATCATCATCGTTTAACGTCCGCTTTCCATGCTAGCATGGGTTGGACGATTTGACTGAGGACTGGTGAAACCGGATGGCAACACCAGGCTCCAGTCTGATTTGGCAGAGTTTCTACAGCTGGATGCCCTTCCTAACGCCAGCTGTAGAAACTCTGCCAAATCAGACTGGAGCCTGGTGTATCTTGTATATATAGATGTAAGTAGTACCTCTTGATTTCTTTTCTTTATGCGACTTTCTGCAAATTCCTGAGATTTGTGTTTGCATCCAAAATGGAGATGAACACCATTCCTCCATGTGATCAGCTTGAAAGATTGTTAGGATATCAAGATACCTTTTCTTAATATGAAACCAATGGTAGCCTTAATACACAAATAAAGAAATTTTATCCACCAATGCAGTGTTGAGCACTCATTCTTGTGGTTCAACATTTACGTATATGTTATACATATATAATATAATATAGTATATATAATATACATATACACACACACACATACACACACATATACAGAGTGACCAGAAAGTCTGAATTGTTGGAAGATTCATGAATTGATGAATGAATGCACTCAAGTTCACGAAAATGTGGAGTTGTTGCATTGGGTTCCTGTGAATCTTGAAAATGAATCAAACTTTGCATCACTAATGGTGGAAACTATGTTGAAAAATGTTATTCATTAAAGTAGTTGAATGAAATTGCTGAAAATATGCACTATTTTTGCCATTGTATCCAGACTTTATAACCATACTGTATGTGTTGGTACCATGGAAAGATCACCCAGGACACTCTGTAATGTGGTTGGCATTAGGAAAGGCGTCCAGCCATAGAAATCATGGCAAAACAGAGAATGAAGCCTGATGCAATCTTCTTGCTTTCCAGCTCCTGTTAAACTGTCCAACCCATGCCAGAATGGAAGGGCATTATAAAGTGGTGGTGGTGGTGGCGGTGGTGTCA
>NC_142932.1:44506523-44519023 GCF_046866305.1 Octopus bimaculoides | reverse complement strand
ATCATCATCATCATCATCATCATCATCATCATCATCATCATCATCATCATCGTTGTTTAACGTCTGCTTTCCATGCTAGCATATATATATATATATATATATATATATATATATATATATATATATACATATATATATATATATATATATATATATATATATACATATATATATATATATATATATATATATATATATATATATGTATATATATATATATATATATATATATATATATATATATATATATATATATATGCATAGATATATACATGCATACATTCATACATAAAAAAACTGGTTACCAGGATAATTGTTTCAGTTGATCCCATGAATGAAACATCCACCTTGTGAAATTAACATGCAAGTGACTGAACACTGCATGACATGCACACCCTTAATATAGTTCTCAGGGGGATTCAGTATAACACAGAATGTGACAAGGCTGGCCCTTTGAAAAACAGCTACTATTCGTTTTTGCCAGCTGAGTGAGCTGGGGCAATGTGAAAGTAAAGTGTCTTGCTTAAGGACTCAACTCACTGACAGGAATTGAACCTACGACCTTATAATTATGTGCCAAATACCCCCAACCACACATGTCATACCCATAAATTCATACATATGCATAAGATGGCCGAAGTGTTAAAAAGTTTGCTTTAATCACAGTAATACAGGTTCAACTCCACTGTCTGGCATTTCAAGCCATTAGCATTCTTTAAAGCCTTAGATCAATTGATACCTCATATGTGAAATGAAATAGATGGAAACTATTTAGGAGACTGTCAGATAGATTGTAACTGTTATTCATAATGTACAGCCTTGTCATACATGTTACATGTGGGAATTACATTAAGGGTACATATGTCTGTGGAATACTCATCCACTTCCATATTAATTTAGGTAATTCAGCTGGTTGAACAAATTGAATTACCACTATTGAATGATGGAAATTCATCCATTTGCATATAAATGTGTGTGTGTGCGTGTCTGTGGAGGCACATGGCTTAGTGGGTAGGGTGTTGGACTCATTATTGTAAAATTCTGGTTTTGATTGCTGGGCCTGGCGATACGATGTGTTCTTGAGCAAAACATTTCATTTCCTGTTGCTCCAGTCCACTCAGCTGGTAAAAATAGGTTATCCTGCAATGAATTGGTGGTATATATACACCACAGAACCTGGGAAACTGGCCTTATGAGCCTGTGGCTCAGGAAGGACCTTTAGTTCTTTTCTGATATGTAGAATAAGAATAGAGAAAATCATAAAGATATCTGCTTGGATTTGCTAATCCCTTTTACTTCTTATCATATATATCATCATCATCATCATCATCATCTAATATTTACTGTCCATTCTTGCATGGGTTAGGTAGTTTAACCAGGGCTGGTAAGCTGAGGGGCTGCACCAGACTCCAGTCTGATTTTGAAAGGTTTCTATGGTTGGATGCCCTTCCTAACACCAACAACTCCGCAAGTGTAATAGGTGCCAGCTGTGTGACACCAGTATCTGCCACAACTATCACCAAGGGTCTTGGTCATTTGTCATTGCCTCTGTCAGGCCAAATTCTCGCAAGGTGCATTTTACATGCCACCAGCATGGGTGTTAATTACACGACACTGGCATCAGCCACGTTGCCTGTGTGAGGCCCAATGCTCAATTGGTACTTTTTACATACCACTGGCATGGGTGCCATATATATCTATATCTATAACTATATATATATATATATATATATATATATATATATAGAGAGAGAGAGAGAGAGAGAGAGAGGTAGATCAATAGACAGTCAGATACACACACATACACATATCTGCACACACAACTGCACTCATGTACACATATGTTCATACACAGAGATGTACATAATTTCAGCATACTCTACCATATATATATATATATATATATATATGTATATGTATATATATATATGTATATGTATATATGTGTGTGTGTGTGTGTGTGTGTGTGTTTAACCAAAATTCTTTTATCTTGCATCATGTGGCATAAATCTACCACCCTCAGTATTGCATACAGCTCAGTTTAATGGGATCTTTGCCTTGGTTAGTTAGTTGGTGACCACATAAGTGTCAGTGCCATGTAAAAAAAAAAAAACATCCTGTATACTCTGTGAAGTGGCTGGCATAAGGAAGGGTATCCAGCTGTAGAAAGAAATCAGACCCAAGCAGATATTTGACCTTGAGGCATTTTCTCTGACTCATTTGCACCATGCTGGCATGGAAAACAGATTTTAGATAGTGATGATGATGATGATTGTGAAATAAATTTTTTGTGTAAACCCCTCAAGTTTGTAGCAAATTACCATTGGAATAAAAAACAACTTGTTTCAGGATTATATGCCGTTGTCAGGTCATACTTTAATTCTAAACCCATGGCTTTGCAAAGAGAATAGCCATTAGTCATATATAAAATTGGCAGCTTGGGTTTAAAGAAAGTAAGTTAATTTGCATATTGTGTTGATTGGAGAATTGTTCAAAGCTTTCTCTGTTGCGTAAAACCTGAAACAGTCAGTATAAAAGGAAATATATTTTTATGTTTATACCATCGCCATCATTAGTTTTATGTTCACTGTTTCCACTCTGGCATGCATTATTTGAGACCTCATGAAACAATGTTCTCGGACCAGATTCTCATCTTGATGACAACCTTTGCTTGTTTTCATTTGAACTACTTCATTCCATGTCTCTGCGCATTGAATTGTGCAAAGCCATTCAAATTACTGAGTTATATGTATTGCTATGTAGAAGAGGCCAAATAACACTTGTGTACTCTTTGCCTCTGGATGCTTATAGTGTCAGTGACAATATAGGAAAATTTTGGTTCTTCTTTTGACAGTTTTGTGTTTCAAGTTTTGTTGTTTTATTTGTTTACATGAATTATTATTAGTACTGATGGGATAATTTTGGATACAAAACTATAAGACTACAAGAACTCAGGATGAAATTTTTATGTGTTCAAAAATAAATCAGCACAGGTGTTAAAGTATTGGAAAGAATGCCTTGCAGTGTTGCAGTATTTGTTCTAACCCTCAGCACGCTGAGTTCAAATCCTGTCAAGATCAACTTTGGCTTTCATTCTTTTAGAACTGGTAAAAAAAAGTAACAACCCAGAATGGTGGATTGGCAGAAATGCAAGAACATTGGACTAGATGTTTTACAGTATTTGTTCTATCTTTCTAGGTTCTGAGTTCAAATACAATCATAATCTCCTTGAATGGTAGTTTTAATCTGCCACGATGTCTAACACCAACAGTTGACACCTTTGAATGCCTTTAGTCTAGTCTACACTGCTACAAACATTTAGACCAGGTCTCTGATTTAAAGATGCCTCCCTCCCACATGTCTCAAAGACCCAGTGGAGAGTCATAGGCACTGCAGTTCTTTCCTGACGGATCGATAAAAACATGTCATATCTGCATAAGTAGGGCAAATGTGACATATAATAATGAATGTAGCTTAAAAACTGGATAAATAAATGAATAAATAAATTTCATAACAGATCAGGAAAAAAAAAAGAAAGAAAGAAACCTTTTTTTTTTCCAAGATTTACTGAACTTGAAATAATAAATCATAATTTATCATTTGCATGCACTTAAATTTTAATTTCTATATAATTTTTCTTCTTTAAAAATTTATTTCTATTTCTATTTCATATTTCTTAGCATTAGGCTAAAGTCTAATTATGACCAAAATTTTGAGATGAATAATTACTGATACATAACACCTCCAACTCATCTGCATTGCTGTCTTATTCATTCCATCTTCAAATACTTACTTAAAGGATCTCACCAGATATTCTTGTAAACCACAAGCTATATGTGTATTCCCTCCCAGTTTAGCATCAACAATCACCATTCACCTACACCCTTTATTCACCTTTTGCTGTTCCTCCCACCCTCGTCCCTATCCTCCCTAATGGTACTAAGGTAAAATGCTTCCAGTGAACCCTGATAAGTAAGGGCTTAAGAGGTCCCTGATAGTCATGTCAAATTCTTCATCACTATGCCACATAAAGATGCACCCATTCAACTCAGTATATTAGTTGGTGTCAGGAAAGGTATCCAGCTATACATGATTTGGTCCTTCAATCCATCTATGAACACACTAATGATCTGTCCAATTCATGCAAGCAGAGAAAGAAGAGATGACACGATGATGACAATAATAATAATAATAATAATTATTATTATTATTATTATTATTATTATTATTATTATTATTATTGTTGTTGTTATTATTAAGGTGGTGAACTGGCAGAATTGTTAGCATGCTGGATAAAATGCTTTAGTGGTATTTCGCCCGCCACTATTTTTTGAGTTCAAATTCTGCTGAGGTCAACTTTGCCTTTCATCCTTTTCAGGTCAATAAAATAAGTACCAGTTGAACACTGGGGTTGATGTAATCGACTCATCCCTTTCCCCAAAATTGCTGCCCTTGTGGAAAAATTTGAAACCATTATTATTATTATTATTATTATTATTATTATTATTATTATTATTATTATTATTATTATTATTATTATTGAGTGAGCGAGCAGTGCATGCCATCAAAGTGACACTGGGGTAAAATATATGAAGCCCAGTATACCCATCATGACTACCCATCTGATAAGGGTACACCAGGTACATGCATCACAACCATATGTACGCAACTTGGTGACGTCATATCAAGATAAACAGTGCATGACTTTGCAGGTGGGGCCCAGTTAGAATTTTCTTCAGGTTGAGTAGCCCATCCCACTCAAAAGGTCCCTGAATAAGGGTTGTTTGAGGATGTTGAATGAAACACCCAGAAGTGAATTATTCAAATCCCGAAGAATTCCACTCAACACATGACTATGATGCTCCCCCACTACTTCTGCTCGTGATCAGAGATGCACATATCGTCAGCCACTAAGGGACATGCTCAATTGTAGTATTGAGCAGAATATTTGCTGTAGCCCATCTTTTATACCAAGACAAAGCAATATACATGACAACACTTCCAATCAGTTAAGATCAGAAGCCATGAAAGCCACTGTCTGGTACTGCATCAGGGCATTTATTATTATTGTTGTTGTTATTTGTTTATTATTATTATTATTATTATTATTATTATTATTATTATTATTATTGTTGTTGTTGTTGTTGTTATTCTTATCATTATTGTTATTGTTTTTTGTTTCGTTTTTTTTTTTTTTTTTTTTTTCCTGGAATCAAATCCAAGCCAAATTAATAATATGTAGACAAGCACAGCAAATACAACAGTTTATAGCAAATATAAAATCCAACTGTTGAAATATAATGTTTTAGAAAACTGCGGTGTTGAGTCTGGAAATAAAAAAATCACTAGAAAAAAAACGGTTGTTCAAAAATTGATTCCATGAATACCTTAGGGTGACAGCTGGAAACATTTCTAGTTTCACAAGATGTCACTTTCTTTTAGTTATGAAACAAGCAGTAAAATGATGCCAATTTCAATAAATGGAGCTATAAATATTGCAAGCACTAGGTGAATGTAATGTATGAACATAATTTGCTAGAAGAGTTAGTTAATTAGCTGAAGGAGTATGACAATTAATTTTCATTAATGTAAACCCATAATAATATTATTATATTCAAAGGTAACCATACTAGAAATGCAAATGTTCATAGCAGCCATATTTGTATAATAAATAAATGAAACTAGTGATGTATACAAGAAATATATACAGGTATAATAAATCTTAACCACATTTGGTTGCAACAATGTAATTAGTTATAATGATAATGATTTATTACATTCACATATGAACATACATTTGTAGAACGGGTATAGTCAATTGAATTGATCTACCATGCATTCCTCAATATATAACTGGAGTTCTGTTTTGACTCTGTGAGATTTAATAATGATAAACAGCAAAGACCATCCGAGTTTATTTGAAGAGATAGAAAAATAATTTATTTTAACAAAAGAATCTGATTTTCTTTGTCCTTCTACCATATTGCTCTAACAACAACAATGATAACAACAATAATAACACTGTAACACGATTTTTGTCCTTGGATGGCAACTGTTATTTCCTATTTGCTTACCCCTAGAAAGTATGAATAATGGTAATATTTTCCTCAAACTTTGCTTTTGTTACATTTATTCAAATCTCAAAGAATCCTTCTCCAATGCTCTTGCTCATGGTCAGAGATGCACATATACTCAGCCACTAAAGGACATGCTCAAGTGGTTATGGTCAAGTAAATGACAGATAGATTTGTGCTATTGAGCAGAATATTTGCTATAACAATATTTCTGCTTCAGCAATTCAGTGCTGAATCTGCCTGAAATGTAATGGAAAATAGGTCAGTTTCAAAATATTGATGTCCAGGTCATAAAAAGCAAAGTTTGAAAGGAATAGTAGTCATTTCCTTTGATTTCTAGTTAGAAGCAAATAGGAAATAACACTTACTGACCAAAGGCAAAACAAAAAAATGAAATAAAATTTTGTTACACAGTGTAATTCATCATCATCATATCACCTTCATCATCATCATCATCATCATCATCATCATCATCATCCTCATTTAATATCTGTCTTCCATGCTAGCATTGATTGCACAGTTTGACAGGAGCTGGTATGCCTGAGGACTGCACCAAGTTCCACAGTTTGCTTTAGCATGATTTTTGCAGCTGGATGCCCTTCTTAACATTAATCGCTTACTTTCTAAATTTGGCACAAGGCCAGCAGTTTTGAGGTGAGGATTTAGTCTGCTGTGTTGAGTGGTATTTCATTTTATTGAATTGCTACCCCAAAGGATGAAAGGCAAAGTTGACCTTGGCTGGATTTGAACCCAGAATGTTGAGTGGCTCAACTAAACGCCACAAGGCATTTTGTTCAGAAAACATGCTGAAGATTCTATCAATCAGCTGCCTTTATTGTTTCTAACCCCAGTACTTGACTAATACTATACTTTGCTGACCCATGGAAGGATGGAGAGTAAAGCAGAACTCAGTCAGATATTGAGCACAGAGGTTTAAAAAAAAAGGCCACAATGAATACTACAAGGTATTTTGGCCAATTCATTAATGATTTGATCAATCCATCACTTTAATAATAATGATAATAATGAGGGCAGCGAGCTGGCAGAATCGTTAGCACTCCGGTTGAAATGCCTAGTGGCATTTCATCTGCCATTACGTTCTGAGTTCAAATTCCGCCAAGATCAACTTTGCCTTTCATCCTTTCAGGGTCGATTAAATAAGTACCAGTTATGCACTGGAGTCGACATAATTGACTTAATCCCTTTGTCTGTCCTTGTTTGTCCTCTCTATATTTAGCCCCCTGTGGGCAATAAAGAAATAAATAATGATGATTTCACATTTTGGTACAAGGCTAACAAGATCAGGGAGTGGGTGGATCAATTACATTGATCCCAGTGTTCAACTGGTAGTTATTTTATCGACCCTGAAAGAATGAAAAGCAAAGCTGACCTTAGTGGAATTTGAACTCTGAACATAAAAACAGACAAAATGCCACTAAGCATTTTGCCCAGCACCCTAATGATTCTGCCAGCCCACCACCTTAATAATAATAATAATAATAATAACAACAACAACAACAACAACAACAACAACAACAACAACAACAACAACAACAACAACAACAACAACAACAACAACAACAATAATAATAATGGTTTCAAATTTTAGCACAAAGTCAGAAATTTGGAGGTAGGGTTTAAGTCAATTATATCGACCCCAGTGTTCAACTGATACTTATTTTATCAATTCTGAAGGGATGAAAGACAAAGTCAACTTTGGTGGAATATAAATTCAAAATGTGAAGACAGACAAAATGCTGCTAAGCATTCTGCCATCTCACTGCCTTAATTTAATAATAATAATAATGATAATGATAATAATAATAATTATTCCAAATTTTGGCACAAAGCCAGCAATTTCGGGGGAGAGGATAAGTCAATTACATTGATCCCAGTGTTCAACTGATACTTATTTTATCAACCCTGAGAAGATGAAAGGGAAGGTCAACCTTGGTGGAATTTGAACTCAAAACATAAAGTTGGATGAAATACCACTAAGCATTTTGCGCAGCATGCTAACACTTTTGCCAGCTCACCACCTTAAATAATAATAATGTTAAGGATTTTTGTCAGTATAAGCTAAATAATTCATAGTTGTGAAAATGCGTGATTAAGTAGTTAGATTGTTGGACACACCTTATAGGTTGTGAGTTTGAATTTTGGACTAAGCTTTATGTTATGTCCTTGAAGAAGGCACTTCATTTGACATTGCTACAGTTTATTCAACAGAAATGGTACCATATAAGAATAACATCCAAGTGCTGGTACAAACTTCTCTGGTACAAACTCCTCTGGCTGTTACATCCTGGGTGCTTCAACAGGTAAAAAAGTAAGAGGTCTGAGAGCGTATCTACGTCTGCTCTTGACACCATACATTCTAAATACAATCAGAGATTCTATAGCTACTAAGTCATATTCAATTGCAAGTGACGGGCCTTCGGTTTTTTTTTTTATGCAATTTACAGTTTTTATGCAAGCAATTATATTTTTTCCCCTCCGTTTTTCCCTTCTTTGGCCTTTCCTTGTTTCCGACGAAGAGCTCCGCTCGAAACGTCATATTCTCTCTCTTTCCTTTCTCTAGCGTCTAGTAACACAATCTGTATCACATCCTCATGTTGTTGTTTTTTGTTGTTGTTTTTTTGTCTTTTTCCTTTTTTGAACTTATATATATATATATATATATATATATATATATATATATATGAAGTTTACCTGTGAAGTTATCTAAAGTCAGACAAGAGATAAACATCAAAATTCACATATTTAATGGTCATCTGTATTGTAAATCTCTTGTGTTCTCAGAACATAAACCGCATTTCTTGAATACCATTTAACCACATTCACCTAGTGTCACACTGCTTTATGAATATTTCTAATAAATTGTAATAATTTATAATTAGCTAATTTAGTGTCAGTGCTTAACTTTAGTATATCGTTAATTGATGTCATTTACATGCAAGCAGCACATGCATAAACTCATGCCAAATAGTGCCATCTACAGATATCCTGAGTAAGCAACTATTGGGTTGTCCGGAAAGTTTGTGCCAATTTTTAAAAGAAAGAAAAAGGTCAATAAATACTTGCCATTACATTTTTAATCAATTACATATGAACCATTTTGTTGCACAATGCATCTCTATTTTTCCTTTAACTTGAAAATACCCTCTTCCCAAAATTGAGGTGGTTTCATGGCAAATAAGTTGAAAGGTAAGCTACTATAAATCAACACGAACTTTCCAGACAACCCAATAGCATGCTATATATATTGCACTTGCAGATGTTACGTTCTTTGGTCGTTGGCATGGCTGTATGGCTTAGAAGTGCATGATTCTGTGCCAGTGCATTTCTGACTCTATAGCGTCAGGTGGAGAAATCAATGAAATTTTTCGTTAATAAAAACTGTGTGGAATTCTAAATGATGTGGCTATGTGGTAAGAAACTTGCTTCCTAACTACATGGTTCTGGGTTTAAGTTGCATTCTGTGGCTCCTTGGGCGAGTATCTTCTATACTAACCTTAGGTCAACCAAAGCTTTGTAAATGGATTTGCGAGATGGGAACTGAAAAAAGCCCATCATGTGTGTGCATGTCTGTGTTTGTCACCCCATCACTGCTTGACAACTGGTGTTGGTGTGTTTGCATCCCCATAACTTAGAAGTTTGGCAAGAGAGAGCAATAGAATATGTACCAAGATTAGCAAAGTAATTAAGTTCTGTGGTCGATTCATTCGACTAAAAATTCATTCAGGGCAATGCTCCAGCATGGCTGCAGTCTAATTACTGAAACAATTAAAAATAATAAAAGAAAGATATGCCTATATATGTGCATGTTAAAGAGAGGAAGAGAGTATGTCATCATCATCATAATCATCATTTAACGTCTATTGTCCATGTTGATATGGGTTAGATGGTTTGACCAGAGCTGGGGAGCTGCACCAGACTCCAGTCTGATTTGGCATGGTTTCTACAGCTGGATGCCCCTCCTGACACCAACCACTTTACAGAGTGTGCTGGATGCTTTTACATAGCACTGCATGAGCATTTTTACTTGGTGCTGCATGAGTGCATTTGCATGGCACTGCCACAAGTGCCTTTCACCACCAGGCAGACTGGCCTTAACACTTCTGCTGTGGAGTATGGGCCTTTTTAAATCCAGTAAGTGCCAGGTATCTCAACCCTTTGTCATCTTACCTGAAAGGTTCAGCATCCTGAGGTCATCCTTCAGTACTCCCCCCACCCATGTCTTCCTAGATCTCCCACTTCCATGTGTTCCATCTACTATGAGAAATGGGTACTTCTTTATGGAGCTGTCAGCATCCATCCACATCACATGACCAAACCAGTGCAACACGAACAGGCTTATGCAGAGAGAAATATTTATAACTACAGCTTTCGTTCACAAGCAATTGAATTGGTACCATGAGCCATGATTTCTCTAATAAATCCATCAAGGCCGTCCCACTCATAACTCAGCAGAACATCCAAGATATGACAGCTGAGGAGAAAGAATACTACCCCAGCATTCAGCTGGTACTAATATCAGCTGAGTAGACTGAAGCAATATGAAATGAATTGCAATGCACAAGGCCATGCTCAATCCAGGTATTGAGCCCATGACCTTAAGACTGTGAGCTCACCACCTTACTTCATGGCCATGTGCATTCATTATATCTCTTCTTGTGTATGTGCAGATGTCTATACACATTTGCATTGAAACCAGTAAACTAGGGTATCAATCAGAACAACTTTGAGCTATTTATTGTGTCCTAGTTTCATAGACACTCCCTTGTTGCTCTGTCCATTAGAAATGCAGTGAATTAGTTAGTATTGATTGTTGCATTCTCAATAGAAAGTTTTCCACCAATCCATGAATGTATTTCCTCCAGTAGTGTGTGTGTGTGTGTCCCAATTAGCAGATATTTTAAGAAAATAAATGGATGTAAAACTGTAAGACCTAAAGTTGAAATATAGAAATTATGGTGAATCTGATGGTACACTTGAGGCTAGAGCTAGACCCCACCACCATCTTTACTGATCTTACCTCGAGGAGGAGTTGAACTTTATACTGCAACCTGTTATCTCATCTCTCTTAAAATCATACATTCTGCACTAATCATTTAAGATTGAGCAGTAATAGTTAGGTTATTGCACTGATGAAGTGCAATAAGACTAAAACATGCTAGCAGTTGTCTCCTAATTTGCCTCAGAACAAACTCTCAACTGTATTTTAAATCGGTAATTAATTTTAATTCATTCAAATTTCTGAATTATCTTCCCTGCCTTCCTTAACCAAATTTAATTAATACAGTAATGATTTTATTACTCCTCATTATGAGTGTTAAGTGTTATGTTAATTAATTGAAATTCTATGGATTATTACATTTAGCAAGTTAGCTCTGACTTCATTAATAGCCATAGTCAGATCAGTAATACAGAGAAAAATACCTGATTTCACAAAACTAATAGTCTATAAAAAAATACAAAATAGATATAGAATCAAATAGATGCATTGTGGTCTTGTTCTAAGTTGTTCATCGGTCTTGTATGGTCGAACTTGTTCAAGAGTTCTTGGTTTCTGGTGGTTTTGTTGTTTGTGTAATACCATGATTGTCCTTCATTGAGATTGTAATTATGGCTAGGGTAATATTTTATCTAACGATTTCTACTTTTGGGAGGTTTTATGGCATATGTAGATATGTTTTATCATGGCACTCCATTGGTTATGACGACGAGGGTTCCAGTTGATCTGATCAATGGAACAGCCTGCTTGTGAAATTAACATGCAAGTGACTGAGCACTCCACAGACACGTGTATGCTTAATGTACTTCTTGAGGAGATTCAGCATAACACAGTGTGTAACAAGGCTGGCCATTTGAAATACAGGTATGACAGAAACAGGAAGAAAGAATGAGAGAAAGTTGTGGTGAAAGACTACAGCAGGGGTCGCCACCATCCCCTGCTAGAGCCTCATGGAGCTTTAGGTGTTTCCGCTCAATAAACACTCACAACGCCTGGTCTGGGAATCGAAACCGCGATCCTATGACCGCAAGTCTGTTGCCCTAACCACTGGGCCATTGCACCTCCACAGATATGTTTTATATGTATAAGTTAAAGTAGTGAGGAAAGGCAAACAATTAGTCAAGGAAGGACAAGGACATTTGATTTCAATCTAAAATGTTTTGCTACAGAACAAATGGTAAAAATAGTATGAGATTCTAGTGGCACATCTGTTTGAGCACTCAGAACGTATACCTATTAAATTCAGTCATCCTGACAAAAACTTCTCATATGAGGATTTTTCTGGTTTTAACAAATAGAATATTACTCTACCTTTCGTATTCAACTACTATTTTTTTACCATCTTGTCTTGCATTTATGTGCTTACTTGTGTGCATGTGTGTGTGTGTATGTCTATAAATAGAGAGGCA
>NC_142932.1:44474023-44501523 GCF_046866305.1 Octopus bimaculoides | reverse complement strand
GCATCTTATAGCAAAAACAGCAGTAAGTTAATGAAATTGATAAGATGATCGTTTAATCCTTTGTTATCACACACAAATACATGGATTCAATACTTCTGCACAAATGCACAAATACATGTACAAAATTCCATGATCTTATAAAACTTTAAAAACAAAGAAGTAATTCTGCATATAAACAGATGAAAAGATGTATAGAATCAGTGATGTGATTTGTGAGGTTTCTGAAAAAATAATTCAAATAAAATCAGTGACGGGCAAAAATATGGAAGTAGTGATGATGAAGGTAGGGATAATAATGGTGGTGACAATCCTGATAGCGATGATGATGAAGGTAGAGAAGGTTTAGAATTAGTGGTGGTGGTGGTGGTGGTGGTGGTGGAGTTGGGCTGCAGTGTGGCAGTGACAGTGGTAGTCAAAGTGATGATGGTCGTGGTGGTGGTGGTGGTGGTGGTTGGGGTGTGGTTGGTGCTGCTGCTGATGGTGTTGTTGGTGGTGTTGTCGGTGGTGATGCGGTTGATGGTAATGGTGGTGTTGATGGCGTTGTTGGTGGTGGTGATTCTGTTCATTATGGTGCTGGTGATGGTGTTGGTAGTGGTGCTGGTGTCAATCATGATGATGATGATAAAAATGGTGATGATGATGACAGTAGCTTCACACAATTACCTTAAAACTGGGTTTGCTAATCACATGTTTCATTTCTTTACATTGTTGAGTAAAATTTTTTACCTGTGATTTACACATTGATGAGTTGGTAAAGGGATTGGCCATTCATGTGGTCACTAGTTCACATTCCATCACTGAAATTATATTACCTGTGTTGAACCCACAGCAAACACTCAACTTTTAAACAGTTCATTCCACTTAATTGTAAACTAGGATACCACAAGGGAGAAACGCATCACTTCATTTGAAACAATAGCAATGTGATTATGAATAATTTTTGGAGAAGGATGTGCTTCATCAAGTTGTCTTACTCTAGATATAGAGACAGCTATTCATATCTCTTAGAATACCTTTATATGGCCACTCAGTCAACTAAAATATCAACCAAATTGCTTTCAAATCATACCCACTAACTTAAAGGATATAGAAGCATTAAATAATGTTGTCTGAGTATTGCCCAAAAAAAGATTGTATGGTCCTGGTTGGAATGCTTTTAATCATATGGTCTGCTTAATAAGGGATGACCTAGGGCTAAACACAGACAAATCTAGATACATTACTTTCATTATCATCAGCCTTTAGCAGCTGAGTAGACTTATGGCTCAATGTTCTTTTTTTTATTCGGTTTTATGATATTTTTCTTTGTTTTTATCATCCATTTAGATTTTCCAGGATGTCCATTCTTGTAATTGCAGTGCAACTGCAAATATTATAACCATTAGCCATCAAAGAGTTAATGCTGATGAAGAATAGACAAAGGTTTTTCAATTAGAAAAGAAATACCTCCCCACCCACTCCCAGGCTTGGCCAAAAGCAAAACAAAACAAAAAACACCAGAAAAACAGAATGAAACCTTCCAAATATTAATAATAACTGTCAAAGACAATAAGGGTAGAGAGATATCTCATGAAACATTGGGTTTGTCTCTGTTTTCAAAACCCATTGCTGTTATATCATTATCATCATCATCATCATCATCATCATCATTATTATTATTATTATTATTATTATTATTATTATTATTATTATTAATGTGGATGTTCTTCTTTTGGAAGCAGTTGTGGTTGTGTTATTATTAATGCTATTGTTTTGTGGGGTAGCATTTGTTTCCTGGTTTATATATTTTTCTCAGAGCTTTACTAAATTGTCTTTATTATCATCATCATTACCATTATTATTATTATTATTATTATTGTTATTATTATTATTATTATTATTATTATTACTGCTATTATTGTTGTCATCATCATCATTATTTTTATTATTTATTTATTTATTTATTTATTTAACTTCATTTCAATAATTAGAAAGTTTTTTTTGTTTTTTGTTAATTTATGGAAGTTTTAAATTCTTTATACCTCTACACAGTGATCATTTGTAATAATCATCTCTTTCTCTAATCTAGTATTCTTATTATCATTGTTATTGTTGTATCATAGTTGTCATGGCTGTTGTTGTTGTTGTTGTTGTTGTTGTTGTTGTTCTGGTTGCTATTGTTATGTTATACTTTAAATCTTCTTCACCATCTATCCATCCATCTTCATACATTTGAATTTCATTTACAACAACAACAACAACAACAACAATTATAATGAATGAACGAACAAAAAAAAACAAAAAAAAACAAGCAAACAGAAAAAAACCCAACAGGCAACAACTGAACTAACAACGAAACAAAACACACATTCTCATGAAACAAAACATGAAAATATAATACAAAACTTGTAAAACTTACAAACAAAACAAATAACAACAACAACAACATGATCAACACCAATAACAACAACAAGAACAAGGACCAGTACACACTAGTAAAAATGCATATTAAAATAACCTGCTGTTAAAGACAATTTTTAAAATGATACTCCAATTTAAAAATTATACTTTTTCATTAAAACAATTTGTGCTATTTTTTAAAATTATTTCCATTTTTTATTTATTTTTTTATTATTGTTGGTGGGGTGTTTCGTTCTTTTTTTTTTTTTTTTTTGTAGGGGAGAAGGGTTTTCTGGTCCTGATTTAAAATTTTTTTTTTTCTACTTTTCAAATGTTTTATTTATACTGTTTGCATTTTAATTTCTTTTAGGTTTATTCTTTTATACTCACACACACACACACACACACACACACACACACATATATAATTATTTTTATGCTTTATATATATATATATATATATATATATATATATATATATATATATATATATGTCTGTGTGTATGTGTGTGTGTGCACGCATGTGCATGTGTGTGTATGTAGATAGAGATGGACAGATAGATAGATAGATAGATAGATAGATAGATAGATAGATAGACAAATAGATAGATAGATAGACAAATAGATAGATAGATAGACAGATAGAGAGAGAGAGAGAGAAAGAAAGAAAGAAAGAGAGATTGAGATATAGATTACATATATATTGCATATACATATAAGAATGATTGTAAACATATATACACACATATATTTCACACACACTCACACACACAGGCACATACACACACACAGGCACATACACACACACACAGAGTCACTTTCCATTTTTGTTGGGGTTTTTTTTTTTGTGGTTTTTAATTTCAATTTTCGCCCCAATCACACTGAAATATGTCACCTCACACTTCATGCATTATGCAAAGTCCGACAAATTCTTTGTTAGTAGACACTGGTGACTTAATGCCAGTGTTCATTTTTTTTTTTATCATTAGTATTATCATTATTATTATTATTATTATTATTATTATTGTTATTATTAATATCATTATCATTATTTACATTGTCACTATCATTGCTGTTTTTGCTGTTGTAGTGTAAGTTAGTTAAGTTTTGTATATATTTCCTTTTGGTCTTGGTTCCTTTTTCTTCTTTATTGAGTCCTTTCTTTCAGATGTGTAACAAATAATGTACAGCATACATCTTCTTCATTCCCATGTCTTCCTCTCATTCATCTCTGCCATCTTTCTTCTTGTTTATTTCCTTCTTTTCTTCTTCTCCTTCGTTATCTTTAATCTTCTTCTTCATTTCCCAGTCCCCTTTGTCCCACACTTCCTTCTTGTCATTGTTGCTGTTGTTGTTGTTATTGTTGCTGTTGTTGTTGTTGTTCTTCTTCTTCTTCTTCTTCTTCTTCTTATTATTATTATTATTATTACTCTTATTCTTATTCTTGTTCTTCTTCTTCTTCTTCTTCTTCTTCTTCTTTTTCTTCTTCTTCTTCCTTCATCATCATCTGTAGCTTCTTCTTCTTCTTTTTCTTCTTCTTCTTCTTCTTATTATTATTATTTTTCTTCTTCTTCTTCTTCTTCTTCTTCTTTTTCTTCTTCCTTCATCATCATCTGTAGCTCCTTCTTCTTCTTCTTCTTCTTCTTCTCCTTCCACCATTTCCTCTGCCATCCTCCTCCTCCTCCTCCTCATCATCATCATCATTCTTTTTTTCTTTATTCTTCATTACAGTTTTGACTAAGACCGACTGCTAAAGTAATTTGTTTTATGTCATTCACCGGGGAGTAGATGGAGGAAGGCGGTAAAACTTTAGGTAATATAGCTTAGCTTAGCTAGCTGACGCCAAACTCTCACAGCATGGCCAAGAGAGAAAGCCAGTGTAGAAGAAGTAAAATTCCTGACCATTTTGCAAGCTTTAATTGAACGTAATTCCAAGGTTGGCAAGACATTCGTTAGCATAATAATAATAATAATAATAATGATAATAATAATAATGACATTCATAATATTAAAGGGTATGATGATGACGATGAAGAAGAAGAGGGGGAGCAAAAGGAGCAGGAAAATATTAATGACCACAATAATAATAATAATAATAATAATAATAATAATAATAATAGACGGGAGGAGGAGGAGGAGGATATGACAATGAGAATGATGATGATGATATGAGTTGTATAATAAGGATGTTTGTAATATACAATGAAGAAACAATATTGATCATAATGATATGATGTTGGAGATGACGATAATGGTAAAACTAATAACTAATATGAAGAGTTTTGAATATTTTTTTTTCAAGCAAGAAGAAATAAAAACAAAAATAAAAATGTTGGAAAATGAAACTGGAAAGAATTGATTAGTCTATTGCCACCCAACTAGTTTTAAAGATTGTTATTTGTTGTTATTTTATTTATTTACTTAATTGTCTGTTTGATTTTATTGTTTTTGTTTAATAATTTTTAATTATTTATTTATTTATTTATTTAAAAAAATTTTTGTTATTACTTTTTGAATGCATTTCAAATGAAGTACCAATCGAGGAACGCACTCCAATATATGACTAACCTGTCATTGGACAACGTTCTCTCTCAGTCCTTCTTTGTGAGACCGATCTCCTCCACCTCTAACCCATGCTCAACCACACACCACCTCACAGCACTGTCACACCATGTCGCCACCACCCTAGCCGTAACAATTTTCACATCTTATCATACTGCTCCCTCCTCCTTCTTCTACTCAACCATACATCCTATTTCGACACCTTGATTGATTACATTCATACCATGAGCCGAGAAAGGAGTATCTATGCAGTTATTTACTTTACTAGAAATAGCAACCAAATTTCAACTCAATTTACACAGGTTCACTTTAACCCTTTAGCATTTAAACCGATCATATCTGGCCCAAATATTCTATGTGTTTTATGCTAAAACTAGCCAGTTCTGGCCTCTCATTCCTACCCTACAATGTCAACATAAAAGCAGACATTCACATCATCAAAATCTATGGTTTTCTCCATTTTCTAATTATTGGCATTGGTTCCTGATAAACTCTTGTTTATCCTGTTGTTATCTGCACTCTACGTGAATGGTGTGCTTGAACACCATTGCCCAGGGATAATACAGGTAATAGATATTTTATCCCTTAGTCAGTTACTACAACTGCTAACTCTGTTTACATATATATATATATATATATAGATAGATAGATAGATAGATAGATAGATAGATAGATAGATACACACACACACACACACACACACACATACATACTGTGTGGTTAGGAAGCTTGCATTCCAAACTGTATGATTTTGGGTTCAGTCCCACTGTGGTACCTTGGGCAAATGTCTTCTGCTATAACCTCGGGCAAACCAAAGCCTTGTGATTGAATCTGGTAGGTGAAAGTTTATATTGTGTGTTTGTAAGTTCTTGTGCCTCGTAACAGAGAGGAAGTGATATATACATATGAATGTTGAATTGAGTGAAACAAATGACGAAGGAGTACTCAATACATCTTGTAGAGTATATGGTTTTACTGAAACTGAATTTTTATCTTACCATCAAAATTTCTTACCTGAAGATAACAGTGTCAAAAACTCAAGTCACAAAATAAAAATTCATCTTCAATATATCTATGATTAGCTCATAAGTTTTGTGCCACTGTGATCTTCAGGTAAGAAATATATTAGTGCTGTGATAAAAATTCAGTTTCAATAAAACCATATACTCTACAAGATGTACTGAGTACTCCTTCCTCATTCATTTCACTCCATTTTTGGCAAGAATTTCATAAGTGAGGCGGTGACAGGGTTCATAGTCACCATGAAGAACCCAATTCTTCATGCTCTACAGATCCAGTTGCTTTTGCCAAATGTATTCCCTCAAATGCTTCAAAATGTTGCTGATTGACCTCCAACAATGCTCATTCATAAACTGAGGAATTTTCTCCACATTTCCTGGGGTGACACTCATGGCAGGTCTTCCAGATTGCTCATTGTCTTCTAGAGACATTTTTCTACTTTTGAAGCACCCATGACATTTGCAATGTTGTATACGACCCATTGCCTCATTGCCATAAGCTTGCAGTAGCATGCTCAATGTCTCTGTAGCAGACTTCCCAAGTTTAATGCAAAATTTTGCGTTGGCTCTTTGCTACTGTCCAAGACAAAAATTGTAGACTACAATATAAATGTGATCACAAAAACACAAATTTTACAACTAGTGAAGTAAATGCAGTGATGTCACTTAGCGCAATGACTTGTGCATGTCACTGCTAGCTTTCACTGTGCATGCAACCATGATGAGCTGCTATTTGTTGGCATGCTACAGAATTAGTCTGGGAACTTTTTGATAACATGTATGTACATATGTATGTATGTACATAAGTGTGGAGGTGCAATGGCCCAGTGGCTAGGGCAGTGGACTTGCGGTCATAGGATCACGGTTTCGATTCCCAGACCAGGTGTTGTGAGAGTTTATTGAGCGAAAACACCTAAAGCTCCATGAGGCTCCGGCAGGGGATGGTGGCGAACCCTGCCGTACTCTTTCACAACTACTTTCTCTCACTCTTACTTCCTGTTTCTGTTGTGCCTGTAATTCAAAGGGTCAGCCCTGTCACACTGTCACTCTGAATATCCCCGAGAACTACATTAAGGGTACACATGTCTGTGGAGTGCTCAGCCACTTGCACGTTAATTTCACGAGCAGGCTATTCCATTGATCGGATCAACTGGAACCCTCGACGTCGTAAGCGATGGAGTGCCAACAACATGTACATAAGTAGGTATGTACATATGTACATATGCATGTATGTACATATGTATGTGAAGAGGTGCATGATTTAGTGGCTAGAGTATTGGGCTCATAATTGTAAGGTTGTGATTTCGATTTCTAGACCAAGTGATGCTTTGTGTTCTTGAGCAAAATATTTCATCTCGTTGCTTCAGTCTACTCAGCTGGCAAAAATGAGTAATCCTGCAATGGACTGGCATCCCATCCAGGAGAGAAATATATGCAATACATGAACTGGGAAATTGTCCCTATGAGTCTATATGACTCAGAAAAGGTCTTTATCCTTTATCCTATATGTGTATGTACGTATGTACATACATATGTATGTGTGTTCGTTTGTTCTTTGATTTGTTCCATGGCAGAAGATTAGTGAAGAAATAACGGAGGCATGGATTTTATTTTGTAATAGCAGTCTTCCATGAAGAACATGTCTAGCAAATGGGAAATGTTATCTTGCTTGAAGACAGCTAAAGGTTGGTGACAGTAAAAGAATCCAGCCATAGAAAATCTGCCTCAAGTAATTCCATAATTCTGGTTGGCCCATGCAAGCATGACAAAGTGAAAATTAAAACAATGATGATTCACACACTATAGTAGAAGACACTTTTCCAAGGTACCATGCAGTGGGACTAAGCTCAGAATCATGTGGTTGGGAAGCAAGCTTCTTACCACACAGCCATGCCTGCACCTATGTGTATATATGTATATTTATATTTATACTCACATATATGTGTATACCTTACTCAGTTTAGTTGGTATATTTTCTCTCAAACTTTTCTTTACTCTTCAATTTCCCAGTTCTTTCATTCTTCAACCTATTCCATCATGTTGTCACATTCACTCATATTGTCATTTTCTGTTGTTCTTATCACTCTATTTTTCGTCTTCTATTTCTTCAACATCGTCCTTATCATCATGTTGTATTAATACTACCACTCTTATCATTATTATTACAATTTTGTTGTTGTTGTTGCTGATGTCTTTGTTAATGTTACTGTCATAATTCCTTTTCCTTTCTCTTGTCTTTCTCAATGCATTTTGATGCGTATATATATGCACGTGTGTATTAAATTTTGGCATATATATATATTTGTATATTGAATTTTCCTATCTATATTTACATGTCAAATTTTCCTATATATATATTTATATTTTAAATTTTTATATGCATATGTTTGTATTTTAAATATTCGTATGTATATACTAAATTTTCATATGTATATATTTATATATTAAATTTTCACATGTATATATTTATATATTGAATTTTCCTATGTATATATTTATATAGTAAATTTTTATATACATATATTTATATATCAAATTTTCATATGTATATACTAATATATTAAATTTTCATATGTATATATTTATATATTAAATTTTCACGTGTATATATTTATATATTGAATTTTCCTATGTATATATTTATATAGTAAATTTTTATATACATATATTTATATATCAAATTTTCATGTATATACTAATATATTGAATTTTTATATGTATATATTTATATATTAAATTTTCATATGTATATATTTATATATTGAATTTTCCTATGTATATATTTATATCGTAAATTTTTATATACATATATCAAATTTTCATGTATATACTAATATATTAAATTTTTATATGTATATATTTATATATTAAATTTTCATATGTATATATTTGTATATTACACAAAACAAAATGAAACTGAATCTTAAACCCCACCTCCACATATAAAAACATAACAATGACAAAGAGGAGTAATAAAAAAAAGATAGGTTACATTCATCAGCTAAATTTGTTGCCATTTCTTCTTTTGTGAAGCGGAAGAACATCATATAGATATTTTTCTAAAGACCGGATATTCCTTTTGTTTATTATTCCTTTGTTTATTATTTTTGCTGTTGGTATTAAGTTTTTTTTTTTTTTTCTGATCTCTTCTTTTTTATTTTCCATTTTTGGCAGTTTGCTGTGTTATATAATTTTTCTTTACATTTTTGTAGAAAATGAACAAATAGACAAAATGAGTGGATAAATATATCTAGGAAATTGCATATACATACATATATATATATATATATATATATATATATACACACACATACGTTTGTGTGTGTATGTGCATTCATAAATATATATGTGTGTGTTTGTGTGGGCAAATGTGTGCGAGTGTCTTTGTGTGGTGTATGTGTATGTGTATGTAAGTAGTTTGTACTGGATACCTAAACTCACAGATAAAATTCTTTACATTTAAAAATACACATATATATTATAGTGAAGTAAGAATGTGAATAAATTTGTTTCAAAATATGTGAATAATTGCATGAAAATATATATGTAATTACACACACATACATATATGTGCTTATTTGCAAAGATATGTGTATAAGTATGTATGTATGTATGTATGTATGTATGTATATATATATATATATATATATATATATATATATATATATATATACACACATATGTATACCTATATACATACATACATATATATACATACATAGATATACACATACATATATGTATATATATACACACTTATGCTTACACTCACACACATTTATAGTTGTATATATGTATGTGTGTGTATATATATATATATATATATATATATATATATATATATACACGCATGCATACATATATATATATAAACACATATATATACACATAGATATAATATATTCAAAATTGCATGCTTGATGTATATATATGCATAGAGATATGAAATATAGGTTAGCATGCACATAAATAATCATACAAATATTCGTAGTATATATACATATATATATATATATATATATATATATAATGTATATAGTCATAAATTACATAGAGTACATGTATACACACACACATACGCACATGCATATATGTATATATGCATGCATGCATCCATAGTTAATAGTCAAGTATTAATTCCATAACACTTTTATTTGTTCAGCTTTGTATTAAGAAAAAAAAATGAATACATTTAGTGAAACGATCATGAGACAATATACATACATATATATACCCACACAGATGCACACGCATATACATATATCTTTATGAGAGGCATATATAAATATAAAAAAATGCAAAATTATTTATACCCTTGTCACAATATGTTTATGTAATTCTGTTTTCTGAGCACAATGCCATCAACTTTAAAAATGCATTAGAGATTTCCATGCTTCTGTGTTTATGATTGAATTCTAAAAGACATGCTATTCACTGTAGCAATGGTGGAAATGAAAATGAAAATGGTACCAGTAGAAGAGATGAATGGTTGGTGAGGGTAATATTTAAACAAATCCAAAATCTTTATTCCCCACAAGTAAAGTATATAATTCTTAGCCTATGTAAATGGCTTCATTTTCCTACAAAAAACCATTATGATTGTGTTTTTTTTTCTGCACATAGATAAATATGTACATATAGATATAAATGCACGCAGTCACATACACACACATATAAACATCAACATATACACATAAATTATATAGCATTTATGTAGTATGATATATTATATATATATATATGTGTGTGTGTGTGTGTGTATGTGTGTAATATATAAGTATATACACTTGCACTCACACAGGCAAATACACACAGAAATATCTGTGCGTGTGTGTATGTATATATATATATATATATATATATATATATATATATATGTAATATATAAGTATATACACTTGTACTCACACAGGCAAATACACACAGAAATATCTCTGTGTGTGTGTGTGTATATATATACACAACTATGGCTGTATTATTTAGAATTTTGCTTCGTAACCAAGAGCATTTGAGTTCTACCCCACTGTGTAATACCTTCTGCTATGATGCTGACTTGACCAATTTTCTTCTGAATGAAATTTAAAAGAGAGAAGCTGTACAAATGCCTGTTATATATCTTTTAACATGTATATGTGTTTGTGTGTTAATGTGCGTGCACGCATGCATGTGTGTGTGCCGTGCATGCATGCATGCATGTGTGTGTGTGTGTGTGTGGTTTTCTATTGAGTTTTACGCCATTCTGATCTTCAGGCATTTTTGCTATATCCTCAACAAAACACCTTGAGCACTCCTATTTTGTTTAACATAAAGCATCTTTCTTCACTCCTCAAGATGAAAGGCTTAGACACTGACTACAGATCTACTACACAGATCAACATTGAGTATAGCAACAGAAAATTATGAGGAAGTGCTAAAAAGTTCCTGACTTTAAGGCTATCATGAAAGGCCTGTTTGGAGACCCAACCTTACAAGTTCTTATACAGGGCTTAGTAAAACAGAAGGACCTCTGCAATAAGTGTGTGGATCTAAGAGTGAAATATGTTGAACAAAATCTTAATTAACTGTATTTTCTTTTATCAAAAGCCAGGAACTTTTCAGTGTCCCCTCATATGAGGTTATTATTGTTCAGTCTAGTTATAGCAGACATCAAAGTCCAATTGGCAGAGTTGTTAGAATGTTGGATAGAATGCTTTGTAGTATTTGTCTTGAATCACTGTACTCTGAGTTCACATCTCACCTAAGTTAACTTTGCCTTTCATTGTTTTAGTTCCTTGAGAGAAAAAGTACCAACCAGGCCATGTTAGGGTGGGGTTGATTGACAGAATTGTAAGAGCATCAGTGGGGACACTTTACAGTATTTGTTCTGCTTCCATGCATTCTGTGTTCAAATTCTACCAGGTCACCAAAAAAATGATAATGTTTCTTTCAGGAGTTGTGAATTATAGGTAGTATCAGCAATTTGCAAAAACCCCCCCCCCCAAAAAAAACAAGTGGAAACATACTTCCTTAGTTCAGTTTAGACATCAACTACTACCACTGTCTGTTTCTGGAAGGAAACTCAATCTTTCAGGATGATAATGCACCAATTCACACAGCTAAAGTTGTTACTGAATGGCATGAGGAACATTCTAGTGACGTTGAACATCTTATCTAGCCACCACAGTCCCCAGATCTCAATATTATTGAATATTTATGGTGCATTTTAGAAAAACAAGTAAGGAGTTGATATCCTCCACCATCATCACTACAAGAACTGGAGACTGTTTTAGCTGAAGAATGGACAAAAATTCCTTTGGAAACAATTCAAACTTTGTGCGAGTCCAAACCTCGTAAAATTCAAGCTGTAATTATTACCAAAGGCAGTCCTGCCCCATATTAAAAAAATTTGTTTGAAATTTTAAGGTGTTTCCATTATTTTGCCCAACCCCTGTATATTTATTGACAGCAAGTCATAGCATACATAGGTCTGAGTTAGGCCCCCCCTAGACTAGTGAGGTCTGTGAACAATTGCCTAATTTGCCCATGCTTTAAGATATACTGCACACTTGCAAACACATGCATTAACACACATATTTCACTGTAATTATTCACTTTGATGCACATCTCAGAAATGTTGACAAATGTCATATAAGACAGCAATGTAGTGTCATATATAGAGGAAGGTCATGGTTGGAGCTCCTTTCATTATAGATCTGCTCAATCAAGATTGACTTTGGGCTAAACAAAACTGACAACAACAACAAGTATAACTGATTAATCTAATTAATTTTATTGTTTTGAGATCTAAATTTGGAACTTTAAAAATTTGATTAATTTTAGCATGTTTACTATTGAAATATACCATTTGTTCGATATTTTAATCATTCTTTCCAGCTACTAAAACTTACTGCAATTCTCTCTTTGACTGTACTTACTGTTGTCTCTCTAAAGCTCATAACCAACATCTCTCATAAATTCTTTACTGACATCTCCCTGAATAAACCTACCAATATTTCTCTGAAATTCCTTAATAACATCTCCATCGGCATGGTTGTGTGTTAAGAAGTTTGCTTGCCAACCACATGGTCCCAGGTTCAATCCCACTGCATAGCACCTTGGGTAAGTGTCTTCTAATAAAGCTTCGACTGGCCAAAGTCTTGTGAGTGGATTTGGTAGAAGGAAACAGAAAAGAAGCCCCTCATATACATATATATAAGCAGAGTTGGTTCAGAAATAATTGTAACAAATCATTTAAATAATTTCTTTGTCTTTTTTATTATTTGGATTATATACATATGTGGGGGTGCTAGATTCCCTTGTTCAAAAATATAAGGACACAAATCGTGTCGTATAGCCAGCTAGAGACGATGTCACCTGGGGCTAAATTACAGCAACATTTGACGTAAGCCAGGACTGCCATATTATGTTGGCAAGCAATCTTTACTCTAGAGTACTGTTGCTGAATATCTCTCATTGTGAGATTTAAAAATAGTAATTTTCTAATATATATATATATGTGCAGTGAGAAGCTTACTTCCTAACCACATTGTTCCAGGTTCAGTCCCATTGCATAGCACCTTGGGCAAGTGTCTTCTGCTATAGCTTCTGGCCAACCAAAGCCTTGTGAGTAGATTTGGTAGATGAAAACTGAAAGAAGCCCATCATATATATATATATATATATATATATATATATATATATGTATGTATGTATGTATGTATGTATGTATTTATGTGTGTCTGTTTATGTCTGTGTTTGTCCCACCAACCATCACTTGACAACCGATGTTGGTGTGTTTACATCCCATAACTTAGCGGTTTAGGAGAAGAGACTGATAGAATAAGCACCAGGCTCCAAAAAAATAAGTACTGGGTTTGATTCAATCATCTTAAAATTCTTGAAGGTGGTTCCCCAGCATGACTGGAGTCTAATGACTGATACAAGTAAGAGATAAAAGTTAAGCTTACCCCTTACATCTCTTTGAAATATGTTACCATTATCTCTTTCTCAGCTCTCTACCAACATCCTTCTCATGCTCTCCATCAATGTCTCCCTAAACTCCCTAACAACATCTCCCTCCAGCTCTTTAGCAACTTCTTTCCCAAGCCCCCTATCAGTAGCTCTCTCCAAAACTCCCAACCAATGTCTTTCTCAATTCTTTACCAACATTTCTCTCTCTCTCTCTCCCCCTCTCTCAATTTCCCTACTAATGTCTCTCTAAACATCCTCATGAATATCTCTCTCAAGCTCCCTACTGTCATATCTCTGAAACACCCTGCAAATATATCTCTCAAGTTTCTTACTAACAATTCTCTTTAACTCCCTACTAACATCTCTTTCCCTCTAATTTCATTTCACTTACGACCAATATCTGTGTGAAACTTACTACACAAGTCATATGTTTTCACTTCTCCACATCTCATTATTTCTATAATAAATTAACAGATTTTTACTCAGCACATTCTTTCATTCATTTCATAAAGCCTACTTTGATGTGATGCAATGTGATAGATCTAGTGAGATAGATCCATGGTGTACTGTGAGAGCTTCTATCACAGATTAAGGGAGACTTCAATTCAGTATTGAAAGTAAAGAAACCACAAGATAATTACACATTGATCTTGCAAATGCAATCTGCAAGCAATGGTACCAGATAGATAAACTTGTATCATCATCATCATCATTGTTTAGTGTCCACCTTCCCTGCTGGCATGGGTTAGATGGTTTGACAGGAGCTGGCCAGGCAGAAGGCTGCACCAGACTTCTGTGTCTGTTTTAGCAAAGATTTTATGGCAGGATGCTCTTCCTAATGCCAACCACCCTGCAGAGTGGACTGAATGCTTTTTACCTGGCACCAGCACAGGTGAGGTCAGTTTTGGCATGGTTTTTTACAGCAGGATGCCCTTCCAAATGTCAACCACTTTACACTGTGGACTGGATGCATTTTGCTTGGCACAAGCACGGGTGAGGTCAGATTTGGTATAGTTTTTACAGTTGGATACCCTTCCAAATGCCAATCACTTTACATTATGGACTGGATGCTTTTTACATGGCACTACCACTGGTGAGGTTAGTTTTGGCATGGTTTTTAGAATTGGATATCCTTCCAAATGCCAACCACTTTACAGCATTGTCTGGATGCTTTTTACGAGGCACCAAGTAACTTCCAAGACAAAGATCTTTGGGAGGGATCAAAAAAATTGCATACGAAGGAAGTAATTCTTTTGATTATGTATCATCATAGCTTGATGAGTTAATCTTTTTTTTTTGTTTTTGTTTTTCAAACTATATAGATTCACAGGATTCATTTCCATTTATTTCCTTATTCCAGTATTTATAAGCACTAAGTGGGTTGCTGGTGTATTGCAAGTAGGTTTGACCTTACAAACATGGAATTCAGACCTACAACCCAACAAATAATCTGTTAATCTCTCAGTGTTACTACTGCATGCAGTAGCAAAATACATCTCCCTGTAATACCTGTTAAACCCTTTTAGCTTTCAGATTACTCTGTTTGAACATAATGCTTATTTATCTATTTTGCTTTGGATTTATCTTGCATTATCTCCAGGCTTTAAGATTTCAGTGATGTGATTGTTTACTTTTAGAATGACATTATAGGGTAGGTGTGAGAGCCTTGATCTGGCTGGTTTAAACATAAAGCTGGCAGAATATTTTGGCCAGATACAGTCAGTTTAAATGCTAAAGGTTTAAAGTTAAATGGGCTAAGTCATTGAGAGCTAAGTGTTTTATTATGGACAAAAAGTTATGTCTCTGAGAGGGGAGAAAATCAACAATTGGCTACACACACACGCATGTGCATGCACACACACACACACACACACATCTCATCTCATCTAGTTGTCTGATACCCTATTGACTTGACTGTCTATACTCACAATCTTTGTAATAACACTGACAAAAAAGAAAAATGTTTTGAAGTTTCTGAATCTTCAGAGAGCTTTTCTGAGGATACTGAGCTAAAAGAAAGAATTGCAATAGTCAATTTCGTAAATCTGAAAAATGATTGGTTGCATTCGTTCACTCCAAGATATAAAGTACTTCAGAACAATTTGAAGAACAAGGATTACATTTTTTTTTTTCATATTATCATTTCTGGGGTTATTTTTCTTTTTCTTTTAAATAAGCTTAATCAAATAAAATTATAGAAAGAAAGAACTTTCATCAAACATTTATCCTTATTAATTAATTAACCCTTTGTGTCTTAGAACACTTTAAGTGATCAATGATCAACTGACTTTTATCAAATTCAATACTAGCTTGTCATTAGATTTTTTTAGTATTTGATGTTATTTTCTCATGTATCTTTGTTCATCTCTTTCCTTTTTTTTCTCTAGTTCCAGTTGATAAGACGTTGCGAAACATTGATTGGTTCTAATAATCACATGACTATTCAGAAGTCAAGTTATCTTTTGATAAAGTGTCTTTTTACATCTTATAATACTTCAAGTTAGTAAAAATACAACTTTAAAAAAAAAAATGTAATTTCCCATAATGCATTGTATTATAGGAGTTCCTCTGAAATGGAAATTATATCACGATGCTGTAATTACAAGAATACATTGGCTGTCTTTCCTTCTCCTGCTCCTTTCCCAAGTCCAATAAGAAGATTGTGTGTTGCAGCACAAGTTAAAATAACATATATCAATTTATTAGAAATTGGTTTCTAGAGACACTAGAATTATCAAACTAAATACTTCATGAAATTCACATTTGTAAATTTATATCTTGAGTTCAACTCATACATGTGAAGGCATGTTGCTACATGATTAATGTGTTCAGCTCTTACAGTTAGGTTGTGGGTTTAATTCATGGATAAGGTGATGCATTGCATCTAGGAGTTACACTGAATATCAACTGGGTGTTAATGCTGCCCTGTCTTCCTTCAGCTGTCACATCTTGGATGCCTCACTGGGCAGATCCATCTTAAGGCATGAGTACACTGAGCACTTATCCAGGGGTCTCATGGGTCTAAGGGCACAGTTCAGATTTATATATGCCATAGTTTGCTATCAATGAATAAATACTATAGGGCTCAGTGCATTTATTTATTCAGGGGCCTATAATACTCTTGAGAAGGCCCCTGATTCTAGCTAAGGGTTAGAGACTTGAGAGAGTGATGTCTTCTCATCAGTAAATAGGTACCTCTTTACAGAAACAATTATATACAGGCACCTATGTTGAGGCAACAATTTCTGAGTTTTCATTTGTAAAGTAAATCTTATTTGAAAACAATTCACTTCATATCAAACTGGTGATTGCTATGGAAAGGCATGAATGTCACAATCTAATAATGTTCTTCCTCTATAAATTTGACTGCACCTATATTATTCAGACCTTCACATGTTCTAGTTTGCTGTGATTGATTCCATTAAATGATCCTCTTGGTCCTTTGTTGAGTCAACACTGGCTGGAAAGACATTATTCCAGTGAGCTGACATCTTTGGAAGGTAAGACTGGGTATAGTGATTTGTGTAAAAGACTGATGGGTTTGACATAAGAAGGGAGAGGAATGGAGGAAACAGAAAGGGGTTGGAAATGCTTGAGTGAAAGTGATATGATCCTTTTCAACTCCAAGGTAAAAAAAAATAAAGTTACTTATGCTGACTCATAAGGGCTGGTTTCCCAGTTTCCATGACTTATAAATTCCTCACCTGGATGGGACACCGGTCTGTCACAGTATTGCTCATTTCTGCCAGCCGAGTGGACTGGAGCAACATGAAATGAAGTGTTTTGCTCCAGAAACACAACGCATCACCTTGTCCAGGAATCAAAACCACAATCTTTTGATCATCATTCAAACACCCTATCCACTAAGCCACACACCTCCAAAACTCCAAGGAGCAGAGGCCATTATAATAATAGTAGAAAAAACAGAGCGAAGAGACAACATCGTTGGTCAAAAGCTGGAGTACATCTATGAGTGACTTCAGGCCAATCAGTCAGATAGCCTGTTTTTAGATGCAGTCTTTGGTGACAGCTTATGCAGTTACTGCACCTACCCAGGTGTGAGAACAATATTCAATTGTGGATCTCACTTGAATTTTGCAGAATATCAGTGATTATTGGAGGCTGATGTTACATTAAAATAATGTGTTATTGAGGGTAGCTGTAAACTGAATGTTTGTATGTGTTTATGATGCATGTGTACTCTATGGTGTGCATATGTATATTGTGTGCATTTGTGGTGTGTACTTGTGTATTATATGTGTGTGTGTGAGCATGTATGTGTATGTATGTGTGTGTTGTGTACATGTTTACATACATGTGTGCTTCATGAGCGTGTTGTGTGTGTATATCTAGTGTAGGCATGTATTTGTGTTTGCAAATGTGGTATGTATCTGTGTATGGTGTGTATAGGTTGTGTGTGTGTGTTGTGGGCATAAGTTTGGTGTGTGTATGTGATATGTATATCTAGTATGATGTTTGTGGAGACACAAGCATGTGATGTATAGTTGTATGTTTGTGATGTATGTGTACTTGTGAATGTGGATTGCATGTTTGTGTGTGTGAGTGTATGCATGTTTGTGTGTGGTGTGTGATAGTGTGTATGTGAGCAGGCTGAAAATGTGTGTGTGTGTGTGTGTGTGTGTTGTGTGTTGTGTGTATGTGTGTGTATGTACATGTGTTTTTCATGTGTGACAGCATGTATGTGAGCAAACTACATGTGTGTGTATTTAAGCTATATTTGTGCTGCGAGTATGGTGTGTGCATGTGTTTGTCATGTGTGACAGTGTGTATGTGAGCAAACTGTGTGTGTGTGTGTGTGTGTGTGTGTGTGTGTGTGTGTGTGTGTGTGCGCATGTACCTGTGTGTGTTTGAGTATTTATAAGCAGTGCATGAATCCGAGTGTGTGTATGTAATTCTTGCTAATTTTCTGGAAACTTTACGGCAATTTTTAAACAGATTTGGTATCATGGAATGCTTTGAATTTGGTCCAAGACAGCTGTGCCAGGCAGAACTAAGTCTAAATACCAACAAACTAAAACTCACTCAAAAAGTCACACAGACTTACTGAAATACAGAAATATAAAATAAAGCAAAAAAAAAAAGGAAACAAGCAAAAAAAGTGGGAAAGGTAAAGAAGGAAAGAAAGAATTTAATTTTGAAAAGATAAGATAAACAAAAATAACAGATAGGCTTAATAGAAAGAACAGAATGTGTTTGAATTTCATAGTTATTGTATTATTTCGCAAAAAATAAATGACACATGGCTGTGAGATGTAAAGATGAAGATGAAACAGAGAGAGAGAGAGAGAGAGATACAATGAAACAGTGTAACTCAGAGATATATTTTCTCCTACCCCATCTCTCTCACTGCCCCTCTATGTGTGTGTGCGCGCGTACGTGTGCGTATGTGTGTATATATATATATATATATATAAAATAGATAAACAAATAAGTAGATAAATAAATATATATATATATATACCGCCTGACTGGCCTTGTAGGGTTTTCGAGCGGGATCGTTGCCAGTGCCCCTGGACTGGCTCTTGTGCGGGTGGCACATAAAAGACACCATTTCGAGCGTGGCCGTTTTCATGCGGGTGACACGTAAAAGCACCCACTACACTCTCTGAGTGGTTGGCGTTAGGAAGGGCATCCAGCTGTAGAAACTCTGCCAAATTAGATTGGAGCCTGGCGTTGCCATCCGGTTTCACCAGTCCTCAGTCAAATCGTCCAACCCATGCTAGCATGGAAGGCAGATGTTAAACGATGATGATGATATATATATATATACAGAGTGTGATGGGCATATTGTCGCTATTTTATATTTTTAATTTCACGCATGCACATTGTTTGTTTTTGATTTTGTCGACTACACAGTGAACTGAAGGCAAGGATTATGGCAGTTTTCACCAACTTAAACAAGGAGACTGTCCAGAAGAGTTGCAGGAAATTCTGAAGTTGGCTGGAGGCTGTGGTTGAAGCCAATGGCGATTTTATTAAATAAATTTACTGTGGCTGTGTGGTAAGAAGCTTACTTACCAACCACATAGTTCCGGGTTCAGTCCCACTGCGTGGCACCTTGGGCAAGTGCCTTCTACTATAGCCTCGGGCCGACCAAAGCCTTGTGAGTGGATTTGGTAGACGGAAACTGAAAGAAGCCCATCGTATATATGTAAATATATATATATATGTGTGTGTGTGTGTGTATGTTTGTGTGTCCGTGTTTTCCCCCCAACAACGCTTGACAACTGATGCTGGTGTGTTTACGTTCCCGTAACCTAGCGGTTCAGCAAAAGGGACCGATAGAATAAGTACTAGGCTTACAAAGAATAAGTCCTGGGGTTGATTTGCTCGACTAAAGGTGGTGCTCCAGCATGGCCACAATCAAATGACTGAAACAAGTAAAAGAGTATTTGAAGATATCTTAATGTAATTTTGGTGAATATATCTGTTAAAATGAGATGTTAGTGTTATTTTCCTTTTTGCTCCCCTCATATCTCTCCTACTGATCATCACTTATTTAAGCATTTTCAGCTTTTCATAAGCAATAAAACATTGTTAAATAGAGAAGTGGTAATTGAAACATTCAGACAATTTATCACAGCAAAAGATGAATTTCATTTTAAAGATGGAATATATGGCATAGAAAAACGTTGGGTAAACGTCATGAATGAACATGGATCATACTTTAATTAAATAAATCGGTTCTCTAACACTTCTGAAACATTTTATTGTTAACTTTCAAATACGACATTTCTTGTGAAACAACCTAATGTATATAGAACTGTATAACCTAATATATTCTATTTGTTTTTGTTATTATTATATCCTTATGTTTCATTTATCAATTTGGTTTCTTAACTGCTGCTTTTTGCTTGTTATTAGTAATAATTTACTCATAAGTGAATGGTGGATGTAATGTATTTTTTAAGCAAAGTTCGATACAGCTTGGCACCTGTGACGTCGCAATTCATTTCTACATTTGAGTGAACTGGAGCAATGCGAAATAAAGTGTCTTGCTCAAGAACACAACACACAATCCTGTCAGGGAATCGAACTCATTACCTCATGATTGTGAGCCCGACTACAACAATTCGTGTTTCTCACCATTTGTTGTATACTGCTACTAGTTGTGTTTTCTAACATTTTCTGTCAACAGATCACTCAAATCTTGTGCTTTTAAATTCCTCAAGAATAGCAAGTAAATCCCTGACTAAGAAAACAGGTATGGATTAGCAACAGAAGGAGCATCTGGCCATATAAATCTTGCCTCAAATATCTCCTCCATCTAAACCTTGCTAAAACCATAATAGTAAAATACATGAATGTATCTAGGACTACACTTAACTGCAATTCTTGTTCAGATGATAATGGTAAAGACCTTCTTCTGTCATGAATGATCGTGGGATTGCATCTAGAAAGTTCCCTGCCCAGGCACAAGTCCTGGTAAGGTTGTTTTATGGAAGACCAGCGGCCCCCTCTCTCAATACCAGTCTTCCCTCTCTGATAACCAATGTTATCCAAGAGAAAGGCAAAGGCCAATACAACTTGACACCTGTGATGTCGCAACTCATTTCTACAGCTGAGTGAACTGGAGCAACGTGAAAATAAAATGTCTTACTGAAGAACACAGCACATAACTCAGTCTGGGAATTGAACTCACTGTTATGATTGTGAGCCTGATGTCCTAACCACTGAGCCATGTGCTTTCAAATGATTGAGGTATGATATTACGATACAATTTCAGGCAACAAAATAGCAGAATGTTCTTCAACTTGGGGTGTTTATCATTGTTATTTTAACCAGTGGATTTCATCCATTTTTTACCAATTGGCTCCTGTGATCTCTATTTTACTCAGGTAGACCCATAGAACCATTTGATGTGTTAAAAAATTAAATATTATTAGGATTGTATAAAAAATAATTGATTAGATATTTTGTGCATTGTAAAAGTGTAACCAGTTTACAGCACATAAATTTTAACAAGTAACAGACCCTGGTTGAGAACTACTGAGTTAAACCTATGATGGCTTTAGATGAGCAAATCTGTGATCAAAGATATTGCAATTGTGACTACCATATCTTTGTTTGTCAGAACAGCATGCCTCTTTTTATGAAATAAAATTCTTGTATATGATATTAGGCAGTTATTTCTAGCAGGTCGTATAGTCATCTACTGGCTCTACTTGTAGATTTAGGTGGAAAATACAAAGCATAACATGAGAATAAGAAAACAAGGATAAGGTAATGTTGCCAGTTTAGACCTAATTAGTATCTAATGATGACATTGTTAATTGGCTTTTGTTTAATTTTGTTAATTATCCATATTAGTTTTAGTTTCAATTTGTGATGTTTCATTCAGGTTCTAAACTTAATCTGAAAGGTGCTAAAATAAAATTGAATTTTCAGCTTTTTTATTTATTTATTTATTTAATTTTGCATTTAACTGTCTTCTGTGTGGATTATATGACCAGAAAGTTAAATCATTCACTTCACAATCACAGGATCATGGTTTCAATCTCAGTGAGTGGCATCTGAGTAAAATTGGGCAGATGGAAACTGTACAGAATCACTCAAGTGGATTTTACCTGTAATTCAAATTACATAGCAGGTGGCTATACTTTCATGTTGGGTTAGAAGTCATCATGCAGAGTAAACATTTTGTATTATATGGATTATATGACCAGAGAGTTAAATCATTCACTTCACAACCACAGGGTCTTGGATTCAATCCCAGTGAGTAGTATCTGAGGCAAAAGTCATTTTCTCTAGCTTTGGATATTAACTTATACTCTGGGAGTGAAATTGAGCAGATGGAATCTGTCAAGTGGATTTTTACCTGTAATTCAAAAGGTGTCATGCTGGTTCTACCTGTAAATTACATAGCAGGTGGTTATATATTGTCATGTTGGGTTGAAGTCATCATGCAGGGTAAACATTTTGTATGATACAGTTCAGTTTTTAAGAGATGAGGAATTATTTACAATTGACAGATATTTGTCCTCATATGGCAGAGTGGTTAAGAGCGTGGGCTACTAACCCTAAGATTCCAAGTTCGATTCCAGGCAGTGACCTGAATAATAATAATAATAATAATAACAACAACAACAACAACATTGAAAAATACCTTAGGAATGAGAACCCAAGTTCGAAATTTCCTCCAAGACACCTGGTGAAGGCTGGAGGGTATATCAGCCAAAATGTGTTAACAATGAACACGATGAAGACAAATATCCATCAATTGTAAATAATGTAAATAATGTACATTTTGTATGATGTTTTATAGCCTGGACATACATGTACAATGTGCATTCCAAAACTTTTCGGACTTATTCAGGAGATACATTTGTTAATTTCAAAAGAATACAAAAGTCTAATTTTTCTCAAAACCAAATCCTCTGACTTCAATGCATTTGTTGTAGTATTCAAATCACTTCATGAAGACCCCCATGGAAGTCCTCCAAAGTGAAGGTGTGCAGGACTTTTGCCTCAGCCTCAGTCTTCTCAATTTCTTCAAAACAACTACCCTTGAGATTCTCCTTCAACATGGGGAACACTCCAAAAGTCACAGAGAGCAGGGTCTAAATTGTATTGACCCTGAAAGGATGAAAGGCAAAGTTGACCTCGGTGAAATTTTTACCTCACAAAATGCTGCTAAGCATTTTGCCTGGCATATTACGATTCTGCTAGCTCTCTGCCATAATAATGATAATAATAAAAATAATAATGATAATAATAATAATAATAATAATAATAATAATCCTTTCTACTATAGGTGCAAGGCCTGAAATTTGGGGGCAGGGGACTAGTCGATAACATCGACCCCAGTGTTTCACTGGTACTTAATTTATCAACCCCAAAAGGATGTAAAACAAAGTTGACCTCAGTTGAATTTGAACTCAGAATATAAAGATGGACGAAATGTTGCTAAGCATTTTGCCCAGCATGCTAACGATTCTGCAATAATAATAATAATAATAATAATAATAATAATAATAATAATAATAATAATAATAATAATAATAATAATAATAATAATAATAATAATAATAATAATAGTAGTAGTAATTGTAATAATAATAATGAACTCATTGTATATAGTGCTCAGGTGTGCTACAGATCATCAGAAAAAGTAATCAAGCTGCATGAACAGTACATAGAATATGCACAGGAAGTGAACAGTGAAAAAGTCTTAAAAAGAAACAAGAAATGGTTGTGGGGGTGGGGTGCTGTTGCCAAATTTCAAGAAGCATGGAAGTTTTGAAGTGTGTATGTGTGCGTATCTTTGTGCCTGTGTTTGTCCAACACCACCACTTGCCAATTGTTGCTTGTGTATTTATATCCCCCATAACTTAGCAGTTCAGCAAAACGTGATCACTAGAATAAGAACCAGGCTTCAAAATAATATGAGTACTGGGGTTGATTCATTCAATTAAAAAGTTCTTCAAGGCAATGCTCCAGTATGGCCACAATCTAATATCTGAAACAAGTAAAAGTTATAAGTTATATGCATCCATATTTATTTACATACTCTGTAAGGCACATGGATCAGTGGTTAGGGCATCAGGCTCACACTCATGAGATACTGAGTTCGATTCCCAGACCGGGCTGTGTTTTGTGTTCTTGAGCAAGACACTCTATTTCACCTTATTGGTAAGACACCTTATTGCTCCAGTTCACTCAGCTATAAAAATGAGTTGTGACATCACCGGTGCCAAGCTGTATCAGCCTTTGCCTTTGCTGTGGATAACATCGGTGGCATGAAGAGGTGAGGCTGGAATGCATGAACAACTGCTGGTCCTCTATAAGCAACCTTGACCAGACTTGTTCCTTGGAAGGGGAACTTTCTAGGAGCAATGCCATGGTCATTTGTGACCAAAGGGGTCTTTACTCCCTACTATTTTACTACCTGTTTCTTTAATTATCATGTCAAAACTGGACAACACAAATACCTTTAAATAAAAATAATTTCAGTCTTTGAATATATTAGGGTAAATATTGTATAGTAGTAGTGGTGGAGGTGGTGGTGTGTAGGGAGCAAAACCCATATATATCATCTCTCACTAGCAACTCAGTTTTGTTTAACTGAACATAAGACAACCTATTGTTCATTTTTAATTTTATTTGACCTGAACTGAATGAAATAATGAAAGCAAAAGTCACCTCACAACTATCCCATGTCACTGCAACAACCACCAACACCACTACCTCCACTTCCACCACCACATTTACCACCACCACTAACAACAACAACAACAGCTCTGTACTGTCTTCATCACCATCACCAAAAACGTCACCACCCCTAACATACCATAACCATCACCACAACCACTACCACCACAGCCACAATCATCACCACTGCCACCATCATTATCATCGTCATCACACCACCCTCAATACCATCACAACCACCTGAACTGCCATCATCATCACCACAACTACCAACACCATTGCCACCACTGCTATGACCACATCACCACCATTAATACCACCCATTGCCACCACCATCACCACTACCTGGCAGTTGCAGATAATTCTAGCTTTTAGATGTGGTCAGGCTATATAATTATTTAACTGTTAATAATAGTTAGGTGACAGCCATGGGACAGCACTAAGCTTATTACCTCTTTCCTCTGCTCCCCGCCCACCACTGCCCGAAAGATGTGGGTGTTGGTGTAATTAATTAATATTGACAAGAATGTGAGGGCTGTGAGCTGGCAGAGTTGTTAGCACGCTGGGCGAAATGCTTACCAGTATTTCGTCTGCCGTTACGTTCTGAGTTCAAATTCTTTCAAGGTTGACTTTGCCTTACATCCTTTCGGGGTCGATAAATTAAGCACCAGTTACACACTGGGGTCGATGTAATTGACTTAATCCCTTTGTCTGTCCTTGTTTGTCCCCTCTATGTTTAGCTCCTTGTGGGCAATTAAGAAATAAGAAACGTTAGCACGCCGGGTGAAATGCTTAGTGCTATTTCGTCTGCTCTTATGCTCTGAGTTCAAATTCTTTCGAGGTTGACTTTGCTTTTCATCCTTTTGGAGTCGATAAATTAAGTATCAGTTGCGTACTGGAGCCGATCTAATCGACTGGCCCCCTCCCCAAAAAATTTAGGGCTTTGTGCCTAGAGCAGAAAAGAATATTGACAAGAATATGGACACACACTTGCACACACATGCTGAAACCCCCTTCGGTCATGACTGACCAAGGGATTGCACCTAGAAAGTTACCCTCTCAAGCACAAGTCCTGGCAAGGTTGTTTATGGGAGACCAGCAGTCGCCCATGCACATCAGCCTCCTCTCCCTATGCCACCAGTGTTATCCAAGGGAAAGGCAACGGCCACTGCAGCTTGGCGCTTGTGACTTCGCAACTCATTTCTACAGCTGAGTGAACTGGAGCAACGTGAAATAAAGTGTCTTGCTCAAGAACACAACACACAGTCCGGTCTGGGATTCGAACTCACAACCTCACGATTGTAAGGTCGACACTCTAACCACTGAGCCATACACCTTCACTTGCACACACATACAAACTAGACAAATGAATTCAGTAAAGAGTTAGTTTATGGATGTGTGTATAAGGTTAAGTGCTGCTATAGGTGATTATATATTTCTAAATATCTATATATGTATATCTATGTGTGTGTATATATATATATATATATATACGTATATATATACACATGTACATGCATGTGCACACACACACACACACGTGAAATGTAAATATGAAATCAATTATTTTGCTCCGATGAAAGACTGACTGTGTGCAATAACTTCCCGCCTAGATCAGGAAAAAGCTTGTAAGTTGATTCCAGGTTTGAAAAGACATATGACAGTACACAAAAATCATATCCCACAAACTGACCAATCAATCCAGTGGAAGTTACAACTTTCATCTGCCACCTATGCTTCAAAACATACAAGTCTGCAGTGGAACTGAACAGTCGTCTGAGGGGGTCATGGATGGAGAGTCAGAAATGCCATTAATGACAAGGAAGCACTGAGAGATGAAAACCATTTGTAAAGATGGATTAATCACTGTTTATGTACATATACACACCTTGAAGTTCAAATTCTGCAGAGTGATTGTTTGGTTATTTTTTTTTTATATGTTTCAGCCCTAAGGCATCACTAGTAAGTGTCGTCTTTTTCCTCTTCTTCTTATATTTTCTCACTGTTCCTCTCTGATCCATGTTCTATATCTGCACATCCTTTCTCAGGTGGCTTGCAACCGTGTTTCTTGAGAATCCAGAGTTTAGGCTAAATAAACCCTTATGAACAAATATTAATTATTTTAAGCAAGCAGACAATTAATAATTGCACTAAATGCACATGCATTAAGTGATGGTCGCTGTCAAGTAAATTCATTCAATAAAAAAATACTTTCAATATCAACGCACCATCACCACCACCTACCTCACTCTTTCTCTCTTTCTCTCTCTCTCTCTGCCTTTCCTGTCCATTTCTCTGTCTAACATTCCCCATAATTCCAGGCCTTGTGCCTATAGTAGAAAGGGTTGTTGCTATTATTATTATTATTATTATTATTATTATTATTATTATTATTATTATTATTATTATTACTATTAT
>NC_142932.1:44451523-44459023 GCF_046866305.1 Octopus bimaculoides | reverse complement strand
CTTGGTTGCACGTCGCTGAATGGTTTCCAGACAATTAATATCCTGGGCAAAATAGGGGTTCCAGACAAGTGATGCAAATTCCAGGTGAGGCCGCACCATATATGTATGTATATATATGTATGTATATATAAATATGCATATATATATATATATACATATATATATATTACAAATTAAAAGGGTAAAGGATTATCAATTTATTAATTAATAAATCAATTAACAATTAATAATTTTTACCAAGCCCATCGGTATGAAAGCACCATTATTGGTGGAGAACTTATTTAAAAGCTCATATATATTTATAAACATAATTAAGGGATCAGCAAGTATTTGCTTCACCATATACCGAAGTTCAGAAATAGCAGCTAAAAAAGCTGAGAATCCCACAGATAGCATCACTTGTAACTCACAAAGGCAAAAACAAGAAGAAAAAAACAATGAAAAACTAACCATTCCGAAGGTTAACAGTAGACGCGTTTCTGGATTATGAGTGGTACTTAACCTTTGGAATGGTTAGTTTTTCATTGTTTTTTTCTTGTTTTTGCCTTTGTGAGTTACAAGTGATGCTATCTGTGGGATTCTCAGCTTTTTTAGCTGCTATTTCTGAACTTCGGTATATGGTGAAGCAAATATTTGCTGATCCCTTAATTATGTATATATATATATATATATATATATGTATGTATGTATGTATGTATATTCTGTTCTTTTGTTCTTTTACTTGTTTTAGTCATTTGACTGCAGCCATGCTGGAGCACCACCTTGAAGTGTTTTTTGTCAAACAAATCAACCCCAGGACATATTTTTAAGCATAGTACTTATTCTATCAGTTTCTTTACTAACTACTAAGTTACAGGGATGTAAACACACCAGCATCAGTTGTCAATTGATGGGGAGACAACCACACACAAACACATAAATATATATATATATATATATACACACGACAGACTTCTTTCAGTTTTTGTCTACCAAATCCGCTCATAAACCTTTTGTTGACCCAAGACTGTGGTAGAAGACACTTGCCCAAGGTGACATGCAGTGGAACTGAACCTGGAACCATGTGGTTGGGAAGCAGACCAATAAAATAGGTAGCAGGCTTAAAAAAGAAGTCCTGGGGTTGATTCGTTCAACTATGATTCTTCCAGGTGTTGCCCCAGTATGGCCACAGTCTAATGACTGAAACAAGTAAAAGATAAAGGATTAAGATACATGCATACACTCACACACACACACATACACACACAACGGGCTTCTTTCAGATTCTGCCTACCAAATCCACTCACAAGGCATTGGTCGACATTAGGTTATAGTAGATGACACTTGCCCAAGGTGTCATGCAGTGGGACTGAACCCAAAACCCTGTCGTTAGGAAGGAAACATCTTACCACACAGCCACACCTGCGCCTATATATTTGTGTTTGTATTTGTGTAGCAAAGGGAGGAACAGAGAGAGAAAGAGAGTAGTTATGTTTGTGTGTATATGTGTGTATGTATGTGTTTGTGTGTGATTGGGTGCTGTGGAAAAGTGGATGAGTATTCTGTATACATGTATGTGTGAGCTTATTTTTGGTGTATGTGTATGTGTATGTGTATGTGTATATATGTCTGTGAACATGTGCATAGATTTATAGAGAGAATGTCATGTATGCTTGTATCTGTATGCAGTGCTTGTGTTAGTAAACATTTGAATGTGTTAGCAAGCATTCATGTGTGTATATATATATATGTGTGTGTGTGTATGTGTGTGCATGAATGTGTCTCTGTGTGTATGTGAGAATGAGTGTAGAAATAAGGTGCTGGTAGTGTTGCAGATAGTGATGGTATTGGTTGTGGTGATGGTGATGGTGCATAGAAAGATAGCAATCACAAGATAAAAAGACTCAAAACCACATCAACTGTTTAAACTCTGTTGCAGCCGATGGAAAAGTGCATTATTCAACCATTATCAAGAGCAGAACTTTCAAAGTGCACCATATGCAGATAAGGAATGGGGCTGTGTATGTGTGTATATATACATATATATATATATATATATGTGTGTGTTTATGTATTTGTATGTGTGTGTGTGTGAGTGAGTGTCTGTTTGTGTGCTTGTATTTGTGTTGCATATCAGGGAAAGGGTTTGTGTTGCAGCTAGTTGAAACTGTTTTAAGTTAAACTGTTTAAGGATCCTGTTGTTGATCTTGTTATTGTTGATGTTGCTACGATGTGCATTGCTGCTTTTTCGTTGTTTGTTTATTCATTTATTTTCGCTACAAAGTTTGGCGTATAGGCAGCTTAAATCTGGTTGTTGTTGTTAGTGTTGTTGTGGTGATGGTGGTGGTGGTGGTGGCAGCAGCAGTGCTTTACCATCTATCTTCTACACATTCTTGCACATTCAATGAAATGCTTGCAAACCTACACACACACAAACACACACACTAACTCATACCCATACACGAACACTCTATTCTCACTATATTCAAAAAGCCGTTACATATTTGTGATGTGAGTGACTGGTACACTCCTTTTTATTCTTTGTGACTGGTTAGATTAAAGATTAAAGAAGAGAAGCGTACAAACACAGTGGCTCACACACTGACATATATGAGGAGGTGCTGAATAGTTCCTGGCTTTGGGTAAAAGAAAATACAGGAAGATCAGTTTATTATGATTTTATTCAACATATTCCCTTCTCAGATTCACACACTTATTGCAGCAGTCCATCAGATTTTCTAAGCTCTGTAACCGAACTTGGAATATTGGGCCTCTAACCAGGCCTTTCATGATACCCTTAAAGCCAGGATCTTTTCAGCAGCCCCTGTGTCTTTATTATTCTACTATATCTATCTATCTATATATATATATATATATATATATATATATATATATATATATATATATATATATATATATATTATGGAGATGTACTTGCATAGCAAGCGACCTGATCTGAGATCGTTTGCTGGAACGAAAACAATTGCAGCATGGACGGTGTTTATAAGGTGTTTTATAAGAAACACACAAATACCGTTAGATTCACTTCAACATTTAAATTTAATAATAATAACTACAACATTGAAAAATACCTTAGGAATGAGAACCCAGGTTCAAAATTTCCCCAAGACACCTGATGAAGGCTGGAGGGTACATCAGCTGAAACGTTGTGTTAACAACAAACAAGATGAGGACAAATATCCATCAAATGTAAATAATGTAAATAATGTACATAATACCTCATCTCTTAAATATAGAACTGTGTTTCAACATATGTTTTCACATCAGGAATCTTGCAAAACAAATTCATAAAGGTAAAAACAGAATAAGCATGGCTATGTGACACCTTTAGTCATAAATCTGCTCAGTCATGATTAGAACATCTTTAATCATAAGTTTACTGAATCACAATTGGAACACCTTTTTCAGAGTCGACCAACAATTAAAAAAAAATTAAAAGATAAACAGAATAATGAGTAGGATATCTTTAGTCTTAAGTCTGCTCAGTCAGGGCTAATATGGAATAATAAATAATTTTTAAAAAGTGCAGAATAGTCATGGCTGTATGACACCTTTAGTCATAAGTCTACTCAATTATGATGAGAACACCTTTAATAAGTTTACTGAGTCACAACTAGAACACCTTTCCTAAGTTTGCTCAATCATAACCAGATTCCCTTTAATCAGGCCTGACCTTGAACAAATAACTACAGCAACAACAATCACTCAAACAATTTCTATTTTATATATTTTTCCTTTCATCTCCTATCTCCTTTGACTTTCTCTTTCTTTCTTACACTCTCTCTCTCTCATTCTCTTTATCTTTCTCCTTGCCTTTCTTTCATCTCTCAAATCATCTTCGATTTTCTTCCTCTATCTTCTCATACTCTCTATAATATTCTACTCTCAATTTTCTCCCCTCCTCTCTCTCTCTCTCTCTTCTCTCTCTATCTCTCTTTCTCTCACTCTCAGCTATTCTGTCCTCCCTCCTTTTCTTTCACCCAACCATCTTTCCTTCCCAATACATTTTCTCCCTTTCACCATTTTCCATCACCTTCCTGTACCTTTTTTGGGGTTTAACTTTTCTCTTCTGCTGTCTTCTTCTTGCCATCAAGTTTGATTCTTTATTTCTACTTCTCTCATTCCTCCACCTCACCTCTCTTTATTTCTCTCTTTTCCTCACTGGTTCTTCTACTTACACACACACACACATGTCTATATACACCTTGATACATGCATACACATGCATGCACACATACATGTATGCTTTCACAGGCATACATTTATATATATATATATATATATATATATATATATATGCACATGCATACATTATATATTTATATATTATATATATATATATACATATATATATATATACACACATACATACATACATATTATATATAAACATGCACACATGTATTTGTATGTTTCTATTCCTCCTTGTATATCACAGTCTCAGTTTCCTCATTCTTCTCTCTCTCTCTCCTTCCCTCACTCTCTCCTCACTCTATCTCCCTCTTCTCTGTCACTCTCTCTTCCTCTCGCCCCCCCCCACCTTTCTCTCTTTTATGTGGAATGAATGTTACAAAACTAAAAAACAAAAACAGCACAAGCAGTAAAAGGGTGAGGATGAGGAGGGATAGTTGGATTCAACTTAATTCTCCGAGGGCCCCTTTTATTTTAACTGGCCTTATCAATGAGGCAATACAAGCATGGCTATGCCTGTAATCAGTAAATGTACTGCAGCCTCCAGGAGGTGACATAAAGAAAGAATGCACATTTCAACAGTTGTACACTTCATTGTTCACTCACAACTTTTATTTCTTTGCATTTTATCTTTTTCTTGTTTTATGTTTTGTACTTTCACTTTCGTTTACTTTGCTTTGGTAAAATTTGTTAAACTTGGAATTGTGTTGTTTTTAAAAGGAGTGGTGTTGAGTTTCAGCTTAGAGTAGTATTGTAATTTAGTAAACTTTGGCTAAATTGGAATTTTCATTCTGTATCGGTTTGTATTTCAAAATGGTTTGGTTAAATTAACATATTCATTTAGTATGGTTTGGTTTAATCAAAATATCTATTTAGTATGGCTTAATGATTTGGTAATATTCATTTGGCCTTGTTCAGTATGGTTTTGTGATTTGATATGGTTTAGTTAAATTAAAATATCCATTTGGTATAGCTTGGTTAAACTGAAATTTTCCTTCAATATGATTTTGTGACTTAGTCTGGTTTTGGTGAAGTTGAAAAATCTATTTGGTATGGTATGGTTCGGTTAAATTTGAATATCTATTTGGTATGACTTTGTGATTGGGTAAAGTTTGATATTATTGAAATCTTTTGTTTGGTAAGGTTTTGGTTAAATAAAAATATTTTTTTGGTATTGTTTATTATAGTTTTGTGATTTGGTACGGTATGGTTTGGTTAAATTAAATATTCATTCAGTATGGTTTGGTGAAATTGAAAAAAATATTTGGTATGGTTTGGTTAAATCAAAATATTCCTTTTGTATGGAATTTGTGATTTGGTATGGTTTGGTTAAATTGAATATTCATTCGGTGTGGTTTGGTGAAATTGAAAAATTCATCCAACCCATGCCAGCATGGAAGGTGGACATTAAACGATGATGATGATTCGGTATTGTCTGGTTAAATTAAATTCTATTTGGTATGGCTTTATGATTGGGTAAGGTTTGATTAAATTGAATTTTTTTATTTGATACAGTTTGGTAGTCATGGTTAAATAAAAATATTCATTTGGTATTATTCAGTATGATTTTGTGATTTAGTATGGTTTGGTTAAATCAAAATATCCATTTGATATGGATTTTGTAATTTGGTATGGTTTGTGGTTTGGTATTGTTTGATTTTGTGATTTAGTATGGTTTGGTTCAATTAAAATATCTGTTTGGCATGGATTTTGTGATTTGATATGATTTAGTTAAATTTAAGTTTGGTTTGGTATTATTAGAGAAAAATAATTGTTTGATAAAATTTAGCAATGCTTTGTAATTTGGTCTGAGTTATTTAAATTAAAATATTCGTGTTGGTACTGTTTGGTTAAATAAAAATATTCCTTTCGTACGGTTTGGGGTTGAAGATAAAAATTGAAGAAATATGTGAATAAATGAAAGATCTAACAGAAAAAAAAAAGGAAGTTTAAATGAAAGATAGAAACAACAAAAAGAAAGAAAGAAAGGTTGAATGAAAGAATGAATGAAAGACATAAAAGAAATAAGGGGATATGAATGAAAGATGATTAAAGAGGTTAGGAAAGAAAGAGAGACAAAGAATTAGTTAGCATAATGAGAAGGGAGGTAAGAAGCAAGAAAGGGAGAGGAAGAAGAGAAAGAAAGAAAAATAGGAAGGAAAAAGAAAGAAAGAAAGAGAAAAAGAAAGGGAGGAAGGAATGAAAAAGAGAGAAAAAAGAAAAAGAAAGGGAGAAAAGTGCTGGAATCAAAAAACAATAGACTTAAGGGAAAGAAGTTGTGGTAAAAGGAGATTCAAAAAGGCAATGGGATGAAATACTGAAGGCTTATCTGAAAGCACTGAGCTTTACAAAGGAGATGACAGAGGACCAAGATATGTGGTGCATTTCTGTACACAAGAAGATCCATCCACCAAAACAGAATTGATATCCAAAATATTACCTCTTGGTATTAAATTTGCCTCGATCGCTAATATACATCTTTTCTTAATAAGCTCACTGGTTAACCATGACACCAACATCTGTTCTGGCACTGGTTTTCTATATATTGCTGGCAGGAAGATGAGTCTACTTCTATCTTTTGCAGTTGAGTATCCAACATTGACAAGACCAAGGGAGGTTGAAATCACATAATCTAGTGATTTCAGTGCTAGAGAGGGTAGAGATTTATCTCCCCTGCTAGCAATATAAACAAGAATGCATTTTACATCAAAACCTATTATGAGAGTTTCTCTTCTAATATATACCTCAGTAAAGTTTGTTCTAACAAAACATCCATGTTAAAGTGGGGATAAACATTACCATTCCTACTATTGTCTTCATCTTTTGTCTGACTTACTCTCTCTCTCTCTTTCTTTCTCTCTCTCTCTCTCTCTCTCTCTCTCTCTCTTCTTTTCACTCATTAATAATTTGTCATCTCTTTCCCTTTGTTCTTTCTTTTTTTCCCTTTTTTTCTTTTACTTTCTCTTTTCTATCCTTCCTTTCTTTCCATGAGGTTCCCAAGTTTGGTCTTGCTGCATGGCATCTAAAGCAAGGGTCTTTTGCTACAACCTGGAACCAACCCATACCTCATAAGTAAAAGTGGTGGGCAGTGGGGGGATGGGTAGTAGCATAGCTAGTGAGGGACAAGGTGATGGTGGTTATGGTGGTGGTGGTGGAGGGGGTAGTTTGCCCCCAGGTGACGCTTTTATAGGGCAGCATTTCTAGATCTGCTGTATCGTGCCAGGGTTGGGTAGCAGGGAGTGGCATGGCACACTCATGGGCTACCCATCAAGTGGCACACACATTATCTATGCCACTGGTTGGGTGCAA
>NC_142932.1:44421523-44441523 GCF_046866305.1 Octopus bimaculoides | reverse complement strand
TCCGTATTCCTGAGCATCATACTAATACATCTTTTTGTTGCTTACACCACCTGTCCTCGTCTGTTGTTGTTTTTTTTCGTACATTCTCCCATATACACATACATACATACATACATGCATACATACATACATACATACATACATACATACAAACATATATATATATTCCTGTGCTTGTGACACGTAAAAAGCACCATCCGAATGTGACCGATGCCAGCATCACCTTGACTGGCTCCCGTGCCGGTGGCAAGTTAAAAAATGTACCCACTGCACTCTCGGAGTGGTTGGCGTTAGGAAGGGCATCCAGCTGTAGAACACTGCCAGATCAGACTGGAGCCTGGTGCAGCCTCCTGGCTTCCCAGACCCCAGTCAAACCGTCCAACCCATACCAGCATGAAAAACGGACGTTAAACGATGATGGTGATGATGATTGTGATGATGATTGTGATGATGATGATGATATATATATATATATATATATATATATATAATCTTACATACATATACATATCCCTACATGCTTGTATACATAGATACATATACACATGAACTCACATAGTATATGATCACACATACACACACACACATCTTTATGTACTTACATGCACACACACACATATATACATACATACATACATACACACATGCAAACATGCATGCATACATTTATAGACATACTGCACGTACACATATACATCCATACATTCACACTTACATACACGCATACACATTCATTCACATAGACATATTCACTTGCACACATACAAATACATATACATACATATAACTATACACTCATTAACAGAAAACACTTTACCAAATATGCGTTTCACTCGTAATAATTAGGATAAGATGAAATAAAATTGAAAAAAATATATGATAATAATAAATAGAAAATTCAAAGAAGATGAAAAAAAATCAAATAAATTATCATAATTTTATTGTAATTAAGTTTGAGAAAATAAAATTACTTTTAATCAATTAATTTATTTATATATCATTAAACGTGTCTTTCAGTGCATCCTAACATCAACCAGATGTGTCTACAGGGGCAGGTCTTCTTTAATACAGAAACGTAACTCTCCACGTGCTGTAGCCATTTCTCCTCTAGTCCCTTGATCACTTTTGTTGTTATTGTAGTAGTAGTAGTAGTAGTCATTGCTGCTGCTGTTGTTGTTGTTGTTTAGCACCAGGTAGGTCTCACCTGGTCCTATGAGTTTGGATCACAACTGTTCCAGTCTTGAACATCCCTCCTATTTCTTCTTTTTCTTTTCTTTCTCCTCCTTCTCCTCTTGTTGTTGTTCTTAAACTTCTTCTTCTTCTTCTTTTTCTTTTGTCTTCTTCTTCTCTTCCTCTTCTTCTCCTCCTCTTCTTCTCCTCCCCTCTTGTTTTTCTTCTTTTTCTTCTTTTTCTTTTGTCTTCTTCTTCTTTTGTCTTCTTCTTCTCCTCCTTCTCCTCCTCTTCTTCTCCTCCCCTCTTTTTCTTTTTCTTTCTTCTTCTTCTTCTTTTTCTTTCTTCTTCTTCTTCTTCTTCTTCTTCTTCTTCTTCTTCTTCTTCTTCTTCTTCTTCTTCCTCTCCTTCCCCACAAGGATACTGGAATCTGCAAAATATAACATCTAAAATGATTTGTCGCTTAATGTGGTGGTGGTGGTGATTGTGTTGTTGTTGTTGTTGCTCTTAACGGTGGTGGTGGTGATGGTGGTGAGGACGACAATGCTCTTTTACTGGACTATCTTTGTTTCAATAGATTTAGAATAAGAAACGATCCAGCTATGAAGAACCATCTTTCTTTTTTATTTGCTTTTATTCAGCCATAGTATAACTAGGATTACGTTATCAAATGTGTCATTCCTTTCATAAGACACTAAGGTGTGATTGTAATTTTTTTTTTAAATGTTGTTTTAGCTGCTGTTTCTAGCATATTGACTAACCGCTTAAAGGCTTTCATAGGTTTACTGAGTCAAGCTCTGAACCAACATCTAGATCAATGCTCCACAACTGGTATGCCACGGCATACTGGTGTGCCACGAGATGATGCTAGGTGTGCTGCAGTGTAACCTGAATATAATCTTTTTCCCTATACTTTTGGTTATATTTTTAGTTCAAGAGTGGCACCAAATTTTGGAAAGAATATGTGTATCGCAAGTGAAAAAGGGTTGCAGGGCACTGATCTAGGCCAGTGGCTCTCAGTCGGGATCCATATGGCTCTTGGGCATCCACATAAGATTTTGTTGTTAGAATTTATCTGCAATAAATTGGTTATAGTTTTACATAGCTCAGTAGTTAAAGTGTCAGGCTCACACTCATAAGGTAGTGATTTCAGTTCCTGGGCCAGACTGTGTGTTGTGTTCTTGAGCAAGACACTTTATTTCACATTGCTCCAGTTCACTCAGTTGTAGAAATGACTTGCAACGTCTCTGGTGCCAAGCTGTATTGGCCTTTGCCTTTCTCTTGGATAACATCAGTGGCATGGACATGAGAGGCTGGAATGCAGGGGCAATTGCTAGTCTTCCATAAATAACTTTGCTCATATATATATGACGGACTTCTTTCAGTTTCCGTCTACCAAATCCACTCACAAGGCTTTGGTCGACCTGAGCAAAAGAAACTGGTAGAATAAGTACTAGGCTTACAAAGAATAAGTCCTGAGTTTCATTCGTTTGACTAAAGGCGGTGCTCCAGCATGGCCACAGTGAAATGACTGAAAAAAGTAAAAGAATAAAAGAATAATATATATATATATATGTATATACAAGATCTGATCTGTAAGTATCTGGACTGTTGCCATAGTAAGGAAGTTAAAGCACACAGAGTGGAGCTGCTTGGCACACATTGACCTTGGACTCTGCTGTGCATGTGCACTAAATTTTAACAGTCTAGCTCACTTCCACTGTTTACAGCAGTACTTGGAAGGAACATGTGTAGCATGTGATCATTGCATTGATCATGACAGAGAAAGGTGTCATAATGATACCTACTCAGAGGCCTATGCAAAGTTGCAGAAAGTGTATGGAGAGGAGTATATGAGCTGCACACAATTGTGCGAATAGTTCAGACATTTCCAAAATGGTTGAAAAAAATGTCGATATTGACAAACACTCTGAGAGACCTCCAGAACTGAGAAAAACATCACAGATATGTGTGTAGCTGTGAGGGGGAAATTATCAAATCACCATCCATGAGTTATCAGAGGATGTGCAGATTAGTTATGGCTCAGTCCATTATCACTGAAGATTTGGGTATGAGATGCGTGTCTGCCAAGTTTGTGCCAAAACTCTTTTCAGCAGACCAAAAAGACACTTGGGTTTCAGTTACACATGATCTCCTTGATTGTGTCAAGAAGGATGAAAACTTTTTGAAAACTTTGCATAGGCCTCTGAGCAGGTATCACCAAGCTTTTGGCAAAATTTGATGCAGATTGTCTGCTCAGCTTTCTCTGTCATGGTCAATGTGACTGTCACAGGCTACACATGTTCCTTCCAAGAACTACTGTAAACAGCAGAAGTGAGCTAGAATGTTAAAACTTAGCGCGCATGCATAGCAGAGTTCAAGGTCAATGTGTGCCAAGTGGCTTCATTCTGATTGCTTTAGCTTCATTACCATGGTAACAGTCTGGATACTTATTGATCAGACCACATAGATATATATAATCATAATCAGCAGCAGCATTGTCTTTATGGTTACTTTTTTACGATGCCTGTGTGGGTCAAGTGGAAATTGTTAATTGGATTTTCTACAGCTGGATGCCCTTCCTGTAACCAACCATTGCTCGGTCACTTGTTTCTCCATGGCCAGACATGTTTCCATTGAAGAAGATTTGGTATGAAGATTGGTGCTTGCATGTGGGTGACATTTATTTACAAATGTCACATAAATTAAGGGCAAGGAGACAGTAGCACATACACACGCACACACATACACTCACACACACACACATGCACTCACACACACACACATGCATTCACACACATGCATGCATGCACATATTCATGCATACATACAGCATACACATATATATGCATATATATATATGTGTGTGTGAGTGAAGGAGCATGGCTTAGTGGTTAGCGTACTTGGCTCATGGTTGTAAGGTCTTAAGTTCAATTCCTGGTAGCATTGTGTGTCCTTGAGCAAGATGCCAGTTATGTAATCAACTTAATCCCGTTGTCTGTCCTTGTTTGTCCCCTCTGTGTTTAGCTCCCTGTGGGCAATAAAGAAACACACACATATATATATATATATATATATATATATATATAGCAGACCATAAGCAAATAGTGAAAACTGATAATCCCAGAGTCAAGAATGTAAAATACCCCACCTTCAATGTTACCGCCAAAATAAAATGATTTACCAGTTATCTTTTTTTATTTATTTCATTTTTGCGTTTTGTTCTTTTTGTAGAGAATAGTGGAGAGAGAGGCCAAGACAGGGATTTAATTATTTTCCTTGTTGGATATTTTTTCTTTTCTTTTGTGAAAGTACTGGTGAAATCCCCACTATCACACCATCTCTCCGCTGTAGCCCTTTTCCGTAACCCCAGTTCATTTCATACATAAAAACAGGTTTCTATTTTCTCTCTTTTTAACACTTTCTTTGTTTTTTTGGTTGCTTGTTCTTTTCTATTTTTTTTTTTGCTTTGTTTTCTTTTTTGCTTTCTTCTCTTAGCCCATAGTCATCCATTTCTGTTACACACCGCCACCACCACTGTCACCACCATTGCTACCACTGCCACCACCACCACCACCACTATCACCACCGCCACTATCTCTGCCATCGCCACCACCACCACCACCACTGCCACAACCACGGCTGCTGCCACAACGAATGCCACCTCCATCAACCACCAACACTCTCACCATCACCACGCCAGCGCATGGTCATCATCTTCCCCACCCACCTCATCACCTCATGATGCAACTCCCCCACCCCCACCCTATCCACCTGACATTGCTGCCGCCACGTCTACCATTACCATCTCCACCACTACACCATTGCAATATCTGTCCTGCATCCCCCACCACCACTTCCACACCCGCATCACCACCATTTTACTTCGTCACTCACTTAACCCTGCTCACCCCCCCCCCACTGCATCGCCACCACTACCGCTCCCACATCATGGTGATACCCACCCACCCACCCCCATAAATCTCACTCCCACTAGCGTCACAGCACCATCACAATGCCACACTTGCACATCACCACCACAATGCTTCAACCACTCGAAGCCTTACCCCCACTTGCTTAGCTCACCACTACCACCACCACAATCACCTCTACCACTACCACTCTATGGTAACATTACCTTCTATCACAATACCCCCTTCCCCCACTACTACTATCACAAGAAAAAAATTAACAATCCTCCCCACACCTCTCTTTCTCTATGCCATGCCCTGCCCTGCTCTGCTGCTGTGGTTGCTGCTGCCACAATCTTCTTCATCCACATAATTGGGGAGATAATTCCATAACAGAATATTCCGGCAGTCCTGTGGTTTATATCAGGTTATGTAATTCCAAACAAAGGCAACACGTCATGGTTTTGTGGTTTCTTCATGTTTCATACTGATCCGGAAAAAAAAAAGAACCTTCGAAAACGGGGGGGAGGGAGAGAGAAAACACAGCAACAACAAAAACAATAATAATAACAATAACAACAACAATGTTGATACTGTTAGAAAACAACAACCAAAAAAACACCCAATGAAATTTCACACCCAACCCTTTTCTCTTCATCTTTCCCTTCTCTCTCTGTCCCTCTTTCTCTCTCTCTCACTCTCTATCTCCCTCTCTCTCTCCCTCTCTCCTTATATAGATATCTTTCTGTCTTCCTCTCTCTTTCCTTATATGTATATATATATATATATAACGTTGACCACTAGTTCTAGCTTCCTGGTAATTAATCGATATTAATTAATATATGATTTTTTACCCTACTTTATATATATATATATATATATATATATATATATATATATATATATATATATATATATATGTCTTTTTCTCTCTTTCTCCTTAAATATGTATACAACTTTCTTTCTCTGTCTTCATATTGCTTTCTCTCTTTTCTCCCTCTCTCAGTCTCTCTTTACCACTTCCCCATCTCTGTCAATCTCTCTCTCTCTCTCTCTCTCTCTTTTGTTCACCTTCTTTATGTATATCTCTACCTTTTCTCCCTTTTCTTTCTTTCTTTCTTTCTTTAGTTTTCTCTCCCTCTCTCTTTTTTCATTTCGTTTCTTTCTTACTCTTTCTCTCTCTCAATCATTTTTATTTTTATTTTTTTCTTTCTCATAAAGAAAAAATACCTCCATCACCACCATCACCACCACCACCACCAACTAACTGCCACCATTTACTTTCAGTGTAAAAGGAAACTCCTTTGACATACCATGCCATGCCATGTCATGCCGTGCCCTCAGGCAGATTTTTATTTATTTATTTATTTATTTATTTACATTTTATTTTATCCTCTTATTTTATTTTATTTCATTTTTTACACCAAGACAAGACAGCGTTTTGTTTTTTTTGTTTTCGTTGTTTTTTTGCCTTTCTTGTCACCACCCACCACCATCTGCACCACCACTCCCATCCCTGCCGCCACCAAAATCATTTCTTAGCTGTTGACCACATCTCGCCTTGCAAACCCCCTTCTCTCTCCACCCCACCACACCACTACCGATTGCCATATGTAATTTCGTCATTTTTCATCATTTTTGTTAGGGATACAAAGGCTAGTTTTTGTTTCTTGCACCTCCTGCCTCCTTGTCTCTTCTGCCATTTGTCATTGCTACCGTTGATTTTGTTATGTTGGCCACTGGGGCAAAAATACGGAGAGTCGCCGCAGTGAGCCTTTGATCTTTTTTTATTTATTTATTTATTTATGTTTGCTTGGCTTTCTTTTTTTTGTTTTGAGGGTTTTCTTTGCTTTTTTTTTTCTTTTCTTTTTGATTTTGAGGAGTAAGGAAGGAAGATAGAAGGGTTTACGTTTCTGTTGTTGCTCATTTTTCTTGTCTTCCTTTGACTTTTCTTTCTAATTTTATTGTATTTTTTTTTCTAACATTTATTTATATTTACTTAATATTCTTTTGGTATTTTTTACTTTTTCTGGTCTTTCATTCTTCGTTTCTCACTCTATCTCTATCTACCTTTGTTTCTGTTTGATTCTCTTTGAATACTTCTCTCTCTCTCTCCCTCTCTCTCTCCCTCTCTCTTCCTCTCTCTCTTCCTCTCTCTCTCTCTCTCACTCCCTCTCTCTCATTCCCTCTCTCCCTCTCTCACTCACTTTCATTCTTCTGGTCTATGACTTTCTCTTCTCTTTTCTCTCTCCTCATCTCTCTCTCTCTCTTTGTCTTTCTCTAGTTCTCTCTCCTTGCCTCTCACTCTTTCTCCCTCTGGCTCTGTCTGTTTTTCTCTCTCTCTCTCTCTCTCTGTCTCTCCCTCTCTCTCTCTGATTTGTCTCTCTGTCTCTCTTTCTTTCGCACACACATTCAACATAAATGCAGGCATACAAGTATACACACACACACACACACACACACACATACACAGTCACTTTTTAACCGCAAACAAAAATATAACAAAATGAAAAAGAAAACAAAAAGCACTAAAGAAAAAAAGCCCTATTTTATTAATGAAATGAAATGATACAAATGAATGAATAAAATACATGAGGAATGAACATCACTCATGGATAAAAGAATGGAAAATCTATGAGAATGAAAAGGAAAAAATAAAACCACCTTCTTATGAGAAACCTCTTTCACAGAGGAAGCAAACGAATGAGAAATACTTAAAGAAAATCCTTCTTACAGAAAGGAAAGAGTGAAAGAGAGAAACGAAGAGGTACAAAAGTATTGCTTTAATGGTAATCCAAAGAAGAAATGAATGAATTTACTATATATACCAGCATACAAATCAGTGTAGTATAATAGTATGTAGACATTGAAACATCAGTTCCGTCTTTCCAGAATCCTGCTGCATTTCAGATGGACTTTTTGGGCCTCCAAAGTTGTCTTGGAGTATAAGTTTATCTGTCATTTTTTGGTTGCAAATTTCGGTCTCTCTCTTTACTTGTTTCAGTCTTTTGACTGTGGCCATGCTGGAGCACCGCCTTTAGTCGAGCAAATCGAACCCAAGACTTATTCTTTAGAAGCCTAGTACTTATTCTATCGGTCTCTATTGCCAAACCGCTAAGTTAGGGGGACATAAACACATCATCATCGGTTGTCAAGCGATCTTGGGGGGACAAACATAGACACACAAAAACATACATATATATATATATATATATACATATATACGACGGGCTTCTTTCAGTTTCCATCTACCAAATCCACTCACAAGGCTTTGGTCGTCCCGAGGCTATAGTAGAAGACACTTGCCCAAGGTGCCACGCAGTGGGACTGAACCTGGGACCATGTCGTTGGTAAGCAAGCTACTTACCACACAATCACTCCTACGTCTCAGAAGAAAAAATTCAGATTGCATCATCATCATCATCATAGTCATTATCATCATTATCGTCATCATTGTTGTTGTCATAATCTTTGTTTTAACAAGTACTTTTCCATGCTCAAATGGATCAGATAAGACTATCTTTTACTTTCTTTCAGTCTTCGGACTGAGGCCATGCTGGAGCACTGGCTTCAAGTATCTAGTCGACCCCAGTACTTAGCTTTCGATCTGACACTTATTCTGTCAGTATCTTTTTGCAGAACCATTAAGTTATGGGGACGTACACAAAAAAAAAAAAATGCCAGTTTGTCACGTCGTCGCAGGAGACAAACACAAACACACACACATGGCTGCATAGTAAGAAGCTTGCTTACCAACCACACAGTTCTGGTTTCTGTCCCACTGCGTGGCACTTTGGGCAAGTGTCTTCTACTATAGCCTCAGGCCGAGCAAAGCTTTGTGAGTGGATTTGGTAGACAGAAACTGAAAGAAGAAAGAAACTAGTCATATACATATGTGTGTGTGTGTGTGTGTGTGTGTGTGTGTGTCTTTGTGCCTCTGTTTGTACCCCTACTTGACTGGTGCTGGTGTGTTTACATCCCCCATAACATAGCAGTTCGGCACAAATAGACCAATAGAATAAGTACAAGGCTTAAGAAAATAAGTTCTGGGGTTGATTTGTTCAACTAAAACCCTTCAAGACAGTGCCCCAGCATGGCCACAGTTTCATCACTGAAAGGAGATAAAAGATAAAAGATATACATACACACATACATAAATACGTACATGCACACATACATACACACATACATACACACACACACACACACTCTTGGCTACCACACATTCAGAAAAACCAACAGAGCACTGCATGCCTCATCATGCAGTTTATTTTTAAATAGTAATTTCCATGCAATGTTGGGGCAACATGTCATATTTTTAAAGGACATCACCACATGATATGTACTGCAGCTGCTGTTGCACTCTTGTTGCTTTCAGGCACATGGCCATCTCACAATATTCAGTTGGCTTGTATATTTACTCTAAGGGTGCTTTTTACCAAGTGTCAAAAGTGATCTGTATGAATTTTGAGTTGAATTCCATCACATCTATCTATCTATCTATCTATCTATCTATCTATCTATCTATCATACACACACACACACACACACACACACACCCTCATATATGTATATACATATTTGTAGATAAACATGTATACGAGTGTGTGTGTTATATACATATATGTGTATGTTTGCATATAACTATATATATATATATATATATGTATGCACACACACACATACAGAATGTATATATGTATGTGTATATACATATATATGTTTATATACATGCACACATGTGAATATATATGCACATATATACAAGTGTATGTGAGTGTGTGTTCATATATATATATATATATATATATATATATATATACACACACACACATACATACATATAATATACATATTCACATGTGAGTGTGTGCATGTGTGTGTAAATGTGGATGACTTTAAAGACAAGATATACCTTTAGGTTAAACTGGCTTTTATATTTTCTTTTTGTTTTTGATTTTGACACAGCTGATCCGCCCACTTCTTCACAAAAGAGGATTATTCCTTTGCACCTACTCACCAGTATGTGCTTGAGGAAGCAGTCACTCCTGACTTCAGAATCACATAGTTTGTAGCTGGTACTCTGTGAATATCACTCAGAGGTGAATAAGAATTATTAAAATCAATGTGATTTGTATTATAATAACATGTTTGGTACGCCATGGAATTTTCCTCATGAGATTTGTTTTGATTCCACTCTGGCAATTATTCCCTACTAATTTAGAGGCAAATATTTCAGTAGGTCAGTTTACAGGTCATTCAAACTGTGAGATCTGTCATAGCTTTAGAGTAATTGTTGTGCATGGCTGATGAGACCCTATTGTTTGAAACAATTGATTATTGTCTCTGTGGAGTATTTGGTGTTTTTCTCTTCTTGGTGTAGGGTAATTGCTTCTTAGCTTTGCTTCTTATATATGTATATATGTGTGTATGCATATGTATGTGCACGTGTGTGTATGCATATATACACACACATATATATATATATATGTATGTATGTATATACAAACACACACCACACACACATAGAGTTACAGATATATTTATTTAATGTATCTAACTATATATGTGTGGGCATATGTGCATGGTGTTTGTGTGTATATGTATGTATGTATGTAGGTGTGTGTATGTAAATATAAATGTATGCATATATATGTGTGTGTGCATTTATATATGTATATACATGTAAAATATATACATGATATATACATCATTCATATATATGTATATATATATATATATATATATATATATATATATATATATATATATATGCACCTACATATGCATACAATGCTCTCTCTCTGTGTCTTTCTATATGTGTGTGTGTGTGTGTGTGTGTGTGTGTCTGTGTGTCTGTGTGTGCCTGTGTGTATAAATTCATCCGTCCACCCATCCATCCATCCATCTATTCATCCATACATACATACATACATACATACATACGTACATATAATGATATATATGTATCATCATCATAGTTTTTAAGGTCCACTTCTTCATGCTTGCTTGTGTCAAAATGAGTTTACTGAGGAAAATTTTCTCTGACCAGATGCCCTCCCTATCACCAGTTCTTATCTGTCTCCAAGACTGGTAATATTTCCACATGGCCAGACATATGTATGTGTGTGTATATGTGTGTATATGTATGTATATGTATGTATATGTATGTATATATGTATGTATGTATGTATATGTATGTATATATGTATGTATGTATGTTTGTATGTATGTATGTACGTACGTGGGTATATATATGTATTTATGTAAATTTCTGTGCATATATAAATGCTTATAAGTATGTGTATATGTGTGTGTATGCATATATGTATATATATATATATATATATATATATACATATACACATTTCTATGCACACATACATATAAGTGTGCATATATATGTATATGTATACATATATGTGTGTATGTGTGTATATATATATATATATACACACACATATTCTCACACACACACACGCACACACACACATATATAAAGATGTATCTGCATTTAAGTATGTATATATATATGTGTGTGTATATGCTTGTGTTTGTATATTTATCTACGTGCATACATCAGTCTCTGACAGCTGAATAAAAGAGAAAGAAACCACATGATATCAACTAAAAAAATAAAAATAGAATTGCTGAATATAGAAGTAAAAAAAAATATTATTTCAATCATTGTGAAAAAATAATATGAAAAGAAAATATTTATCTTTCAAAGAAATAAAAATATTATAATTAGACATGATTTTGGAGTGTTTCCAACAGACTACTTTATTTTAAACAGATAGAATATTGAGAGAAACCATTCAACTGTTAACCTTAAGAACTCAAGTTACATTTTCTGACCAAAACTTTCAAAGGAATCAGACAAACAACTACAGAACACAAGATTGTGGTGTTATAATGTATGCTTGGTGTGTGTGTGTGTGTGGTTGTTTATTGACCATGAGTAATGTTCAGTTATTACAGGGAGAGACTGAGCCCTCAGCAAAGCATCAAACCGTAGTTTCTAGGATCCATTAGAGTTCTGTATTAGCATGAAGTATGGGCTTTTAGAGTAACAAACACCAAGCAACTGTGGGTGTTCAAATGACATGATGCAGACTATGCCATCAGCAAAAACATTCACCTGAAATTCTGTGAACCCAGGTGTGATAAGTAGCATTTCATATGGACATGAAGCATGCATTCTGTGTGTAGTTGATGCCAAACAACTGAGGTTGTTCAAGGCAATGTGTGGCATGCAGACTGTGCCCTCAGGCATTACACATCTAAAATCTCTGATCTGACCCTTTCGTTATCATATCTCTGCTGAAATATACCTTTGCTTTAATCAATTTTAGAATAATTAAGAATTTAGTAAAATAAGTTTGTCATAATTACACTGGTACAGAAATCTCCCTCTTTAAGTAGGCAACTTAAACTTAGCTACTTGTGGTTACTTAGCTCGTAGATGTGTACATAGCAACAGCAATAGCAAATCAGTTGCATGAATGTATGCATGCAACCAATCACAGCAAAGCTCATGTATGCGCACGGTTTTAGATCAGATTTGTCATCTTTCCTCTTAGTTTTCTCCATGGTGTCAGGCAAAGGGAAGGGGAAGTTTTGCTGTAGAATAAATCATTGGTAAACTTTAACATGGGATTCTTGAGGATTTTGCACGTACATATCTGGGATGCATACATAAATAGGTGCGTACTTAACTGGGAGGTTACTGTACTTGGAACTTTAATTACCATGAAATTTTGATTGGGAGTAGTCTCAGGCAGGCTGGTAACAAAAGGGTTAAGTGTTTTGGAGAGATGTGAAGCATGGCCCTTTAGACCAGCTGACTTTAAGCCACTGAGAATATTTAGAGGTAAGACAAAGTTACCTTCTCTGATCATGTCAACTCATAGCAACTGCTTTCCCAGTTTTGTAACATAGATATTCTCCACCTGGATGGGACACCAGTCCATTGCAAGATAGCTCATTTTTGCCAGCTGAGTGGACTGGAGCAGCATGAAATGAAGCAATTTTCTCAAGAATGCAACATGTCACCCAGTCCAGGAGTTGAAACCACAATCTTACAATCATGAGTCCAACACCTTAACCACTGAGCCATGTGCCTCTACACTGAGTGTTTAATACAACATGACACAGACTGTGCCCTTGACAAAAGTATTGTGCAGAAACTTCCATAAACCCTGGTCCAGCAAGTAGTATTTTGTTTGGGTGTGAACCATGGATCTTTATTGTAGTTGACACCAAGCACCTGAGGGTATTTAAGATGATATGCTACAAGCAAGCACTGCAGCTTAGTTAGGTGACCTGTTGAAAGAATAATTCAGTCCTGGGGGAGACAGGAACAGAAGTAAAGTTGGTGACAATGGTCAGACAAGGAAAACTGAAATATTTTGACCATGTTATCTGGGCCTAGAAATTCAGTGTGCACATCCTCAGGGACTGGATGGCTGGAAAACAGGATTGATAAAAAGTAACGTATTGATTTGGGGTGGCTGGAGCAGCTGAACTGTTTGAGCATCATTCAAGATGTCTTGTAATATTTTCTGTTCTGGCTCTTTAGGTTCTTTGTGCTTGTGATGACAGTAGTGTCAGTCTGTATCAAAGGCCTTTCCCTTTGATAAACCTCTGTGGTGCAGAGAAGGTCAGTTCGAATGCATGGGCAACTACCAGCCTTCCTCAAAAAAATAGCTTGTTCAGACTTACACATGTGCAGATATAGGGGGTCACCATCGACCAATGGAGGCCTTATGTGATTTCTTTGTCCATATTCTTTAATTTATTTGGAGAGATTTAGTTACATTTATACATAATCAACAGCACCTTTCTGATCTTCTCTCACCCATCCGACCTCCACACAGTGTTTACCTTCACCTCAGTGAAAGCAGAGGTATTGCTTTTAGTCATTTTCTTTGTCCATGGACAAGATATCTCAAGAACCACTGGATGGATTTGGATGTTTGGCCTCATGACTGGCACAAACTGTTTAGATCTTGGGATCGATCTGCTCCTGGACAAGGATTCTGGATTATTTTTCCTGTGTTTTTACTTAATATTTGAGAGCGGTTGGGTTCATTTTTAGTATTCTTGTTTATGTGAGCAGCTGAGTTTATTTCAGATATTCTCATTTTAAAAATCATCTCTGACTAATTGTTGAGAAGACGTTGGTGTTGCCTTGGCAGAGGTTTGCACTCTCCGAGTGGTCTTGTTTATAGTAAAATTGTTTTGAAATCATTGTCAGTAATGTAAATATTCTCTGACTTTCTCTCTCTCTCTCTCTCTTACACACACACACACGCACAAACACACACATACACAGTCACACATACACACACACACACGCACAAACACACACATACACAGTCACACATACACACACACACACACTCACACACACATACAGTCTACTTGCATGCTCTTATTCTAGAAAATTTGATACTGTTTGATTTCTCCTCTGTGGATTTTATATTGTAATAAACACCTTATTTTTACATACTTACTGTTTCCCTTTGCAAAAAATATTTTAAAAAATCATACCTGTAAGGATACCAGAATCCAGCCTGCCAGGTTGTGCCATCTACTGTAAAACCAGTTGTGTATGACATCATAATTTCCTATATTTTTTAATCTCTGATCAGCCCAAATCATGCAAACCTTTAGATCAAAGACACTTCAGATATGACCATCATATCCTTATTTCAACATAGTGTATCTAGGATTATATTAATCCATTGTGTCCTGCCTTTTTTGTTTAGAATAGTAGCACATGATTTGAAATAGTTAATTTTCATGGAGTAAAAAACAATTTCACTGAAATTTTTTATGCCACCAAATAAAAAAGACACTTTGTAAGTGAGAAGAGTGTCAACAATTTCAACAAACTCACTAAATAAAATAATTGTAAAAATATTTTAAAATGTTCAAAAAATGATACAATATTGCATTGAATCTTTTGTCTGGAGTATAATGAAGACTTTTACATGGAGAGAAGAAAAAAAAAAAACAATGATTAACTCTTTTTAATTCTGCCTATCCATCTGAGACCACCTCTAGTTCCATGGTATGGAAACTGTCCATTTTAAAGTGTTCATATTTAAATTAAAACCTTCCATCACAACATTTATTAAATTATGTTCCAAACACCAACTGAATAATGAACAAGTTAGTTATTTTTACTAAATCTCTCCATATTCCTGGTTCTTTTCACAATTCATTAAAATACAGACAGTTCTTGTGTTTTATTAGAAATATGGTCACAAAGGAGTTTTAAACCAGCAAAATGCAAAATGAAATTGAAGGAAGGCTCAAGCTTGGCTGTTATAGTTAAGAGGCTGGATTCACAATCACATAACCATATTCTTTCGGTTTCATTGTATAGTGTGTGTGTGTGTGTGTATGTGTTTGGGCAAGTGTTTTCTACTATAACTCGTGAATTATCTGATGCCTTATCAGTGAGTTTTGTACATAGAAACTATGCAGTGATTTTGTGTGTGTGTGTGTGTGACAGCATCATCATCATCATCATCATCATCATTGGAGTTATGTCCAGCCAATTAGAAAGAAGTACTCAAAAATAAGTTTAAGAATGAAGAGAATATTTAATCCATGATATATAGAATGTTCAATCCATATATATATATATATAGTGGTTGGCGTTAGGAAGGGCATCCAGCTGTAGAAACTCTGCCAATTAGATTGGAGCCTGGTGTAGCCATCCGGTTGCACCAGTCCTCATCAAATCGTCCAACCCATGCTAGCATGAAAAGCGGACGTTAAACGATGATGATGATATATATATATACATGTATGTATGTATATATGTATGTATATATATATATATGTATGTATGCATGTATGTATATATGTACACATCATGTTAAACTGTTAATTTCAATACATTTTTTCTCTCTCCATTTGTTCTCTTCTCATCCCTTTCTGTCGAAGAGCGTAAGCTTGAAACATCAAAGACTTGCCAATTTTTCCCTAGCATGAAACTAATACACCTGCATGTTGTTCTCTCACCTGTCTTTGTCTTTTATTTTCTGTATATTTGAATCATATATATATATATATATATATATATATATATATATATATATATATATATATATATAGGGTGCATAAGACATTTGAGGACAGATTTATGTTTATAAATAAGCAGATATATAATAACAGATAATAACTTTATCAAAAAATGTTTTCTATAATGTTATTCAATAAAGCCACCTTCAGCTTTAACAACACTCCCCATGTAATAGTCCAATGGATTGAGATCTGGAGAATTAGGAGATCAAATGTTAGGGGTTATGTGATCATGAACATTTTTAGCCATCCATTCCTGTGTTACTAGAGCCATGTGTGATAGTGCAGAATCTTACCTAAACACATATGACCTCCCATTGCATACACTGTCTATCCAGGGCTTAACAATTATTTCCAGGACCTCAATGTAGGTGGCAGAGTTAACTCTAAGGCCTTGTGGAAAGAAGTAAGGAGGCATCACATATCCAATTAGATTGGAGCCTGGTGTAGCCATCCGGTTGCACCAGTCCTCAGTCAAATCGTCCAACCCATGCTAGCATGGAAAGCGGACGTTAAACGATGATGATGATATATATATATATACATGTATGTATGTATATATGTATGTATATATATATGTATGTATGCATGTATGTATATATGTACACATCATGTTAAACTGTTAATTTCAATACATTTTTTCTCTCTCCATTTGTTCTCTTCTCATCCCTTTCTGTCGAAGAGCGTAAGCTTAAAACATCAAAGACTTGCCAATTTTTCCCTAGCATGAAACTAATACACCTGCATGTTGTTCTCTCACCTGTCTTTGTCTTTTATTTTCTGTATATTTGAATCATATATATATATATTTGAATCATATATATATATATATATATATATATATATATATATATATATATATATATATATATATATAGGGTGCATAAGACATTTGAGGACAGATTTATGTTTATAAATAAGCAGATATATAATAACAGATAATAACTTTATCAAAAAATGTTTTCTATAATGTTATTCAATAAAGCCAAAACAAATCAAATCTTCTGCTGGATTTTTCAGTTTGTTTATGAGCCTTTTAGATCTGATGTAGTGATTTTCTTTTGCTTTTTCTGACAAATTTACCTTTTGTCATTATATAAGACTTATATTTGATGTTTTTGTGTACAACATTTCTGACTGTTCCTTCTGACACATGGAGATCTTTTCTCTCTTGACTTCATAGACTTTCTGGGATTGTAATCAATAGTCTGTTGAAATTTTGAATTTTAACAATTGACACAGACATGGCTGCATGGATATGGAGTTCATTTCATATTCATATGGTTTTGGATTCTATCTTACTTAATGACACCTTGGGCAAGTGTCATCTATAGCCTTAGGCTGACCAAAGCCTTGTGAGTGGATTTGGTAGACAGAAACTGAAAGAAGCCTGTCGGGTATATATATATATATATATATGTTAGTGTGTGTGTGTGTGTGTCGTATATATATATATATATATGTCGTGTATATATATATATATATATATATATATGTATGTTTGTATGTGTATGTGTTTGTGTGTCTCTGTTTATCCGCCAACCATTGCTTGACAACCGATGTTGGTGTGTTTACATTCCCATAACTTAGTGGTTTGGCAAAAGAGACCGATAGAATAAGTACTGTGGTCGATTTGTTTGACTAAAGGCGGTGCTCCAGCATGGCTGCAGTTAAATGACTGAAACGAAAGAATAAAAGAATATATATATGTAAACACCCATATAAATATATATCTACATTATATTTATATATATATATATACATGCATACATACGTACACCCATATATATGACAGACTTCCATACAGTTAAGGATTAACAATTGCATTCACATAAGAAATCTAAAAGGTAGCCATTTTTCAGTGATAGCCATCTTATCAAACCTATGAAGAACCCACTTATGTGGTCTCTACCTCAGCTAGAAATAGTCACTAAATCTCCCTCAAATCAGGAGAAAACCACATTGGACAAAGTAGTCATTAATACACAGACTTCAAGCATGAACATGCCTGGACATGGGCTCAGGAACAGGGGATGCAGGGAGTGCAAGAACACCAAATATTTTTTGGTTGGGTGCAAAATCATATTTTCCACTCCTGCTTACTTTGCTCTTGTTTAGAAAACAGTGCATAAAAAGTGATTTGTAAAATGTAGTTTGAAGTTAGGTTTCTTCTCGAAGAACAAAGAACAAAAATAAATAAAAATAAAAAGCAATAAGACCTTGTCTGTAAAAAAATCTCGGACCTGGGTTTGCACCCGCTAAGTAAATTTTGTTCCTGAGCCAGAATGTCAAGAACATGTTTGCATATAAGGTCTTCTGGAACAGGACTGATCTAGGGGCTAAACAAGGACGCTAGTTTCAGTAATGCCTATTTGGGATTTGGGGGACTAGAAGTGCATAAAACACAAACTCCTGGTCAGTCTAGGCAGTGTAATTTCAAAAAGAGCTGCTTGAGATATATGTATGAACATCACAAAATCTCATTTTGTTTCTCCCATGTGAACAAGTAAAAAAAAAACAAAAAAAAAGTAAAAAGATAAAAATTTTTCATCAATTTTCACAACCTTTACCGGAAGCAGTGAAAAACCAATAATTGCCAGAACCAATTGACCATAAAATATATAGATGAACATTTTTCAATTAAATTATATTTTGAAACAAATATTGTTAAAAATAAAATCCTAACAAAAACAAAAAAAAAAATTCTGGAAGAATAATAGACAGAAAAAGAAAAAAAATTTAATTCTGTAATTTTAATATTTTTATTTTTAGGGGTGTTTTTACATTGTTTTTGTTTAGTCATTGTTTCTTTTTAACAATTTATTTTATTTTATAATATTATATTTTTTTGTGTACTTTTCATATTGATTCTGGTTTAATGAATCAATTGAATAGTTATTGAGGGAGAAATAAGCAATAATTCTATCAAACATTCAACAATAGATTTACTGCTCAACTAAGTAAGTATTTTAGTCACTTGACATTTCTTTTTGTCTATAAAATACTATTTGTTTATCTTCTTTTTCTCCACCTCTGCCATCTTTCTTTCTCTGTCTTCTCCTCTCTCTCTCTCTCTCTCAATTCAGTTTTTCTCTTTTCTGTCTCTTCTTCATCTCTTTTCCACTTAACTTTTTTCCTGAGGATTTTTCTTTCTACATTCATATTATTATAAAGAAAACATATCTATACTTATAAATGTGTGTATTTGCATGTGTACATATGTACGTATGCATTTACGCACACAAGCACATAGACATGCACACACACACACACACACACACACACACACACACACACACACACACACACACACACACACACACACACACACATGTCAATCATATAAAATGAGTGTGTATGTTCATATGTATGCATGTGTGTGTGTATTTCAGTTTCAAAAATGCATTTTAGTTATCACCACTAAGACCAGGCAAAGTTTGTGATTGTGTGTATTGTATTGTTGTTGTTGTTGTGTGCGTATCTATATATACACACACATACATACATACATACGTAGATACATACAGACACACACACATACTCACATGCATGCACGTGCACACACACACACACACACACACACACACACACACAATGAAAAAGTGTTTATTAGTGAGATGTTAGTGATTGCAAAATTCTAACATTATGGTAAAAAGAACATAACTATGAATAATAACAGGAATAACAAAACTATTGATATAATTCCACTCTGATTCCACTGAACAATGTACAGTTCTACTATTTTATTGAAAATCAGCCCTATTGTTGATGCCCAAATGATTTCAATGAAAGCTGTACAAATTCATTTTTCAACCATCT
>NC_142932.1:44411523-44416523 GCF_046866305.1 Octopus bimaculoides | reverse complement strand
AATACATGTGTGAAGCTGAGAAGGGAACATGTTGAATAAAATCATAATTTAACTGATCCTCCTATATTTTCTTTTACTCAAAGCCAAGAACTTTTCAGGACTCTCTCATAGACACTATTGCATATTGATGTTAACAGATAAGTATAGATGTGAATAGCAGATTCAACATAAAACGTTCTCCAACCATTTAAAGGAATTCATTTTATAAACTTTGCTTGCAGCAGCTGTACAAGAGCAGTTTGTAGTTAGAGCACTCATAAAACATTGGTTCCAAATTTTGGAACAAGGCCAGCACTTTCAGGTGAGAGGTAAGATGATTACATCAACCCCAGTGCTCAACTGGTACTTATATTTGTCGACCCCGAAAGGATCAAAGGGAGAGTCAACCTTGGTGGAATTTGAACTCAGATCATAAAGATGGATGTAATACCACTAAGAATTCTGCCTGGCATACTAACAATTCTGCCAGCTCACCACCTTGAACACTGGTAAAATATATTCTTTACAATGCTTGGAAGGCTCTGGAAAGATAGCTGATAGCTTCTGTTTCCTAGCTGTAGAGGACTGTACTTTGAATGTACAGTAGCAGAATAAGAATAGAGTGGCAAACATTCAGAGAGCTATTACATTTGTTAGCAACAAGGCAATTCTCTCTTCAAGGAAAGAGTAAATTATATAGATATATTGGTTTCAAACTTTGGTACAAGGCCAGCAACTTCAGGGAAGGGTATAAGCTGATAATATCAGCTCCAGTGTTCAACTGGTACTTATTTTATCAACCCTGAAAGGATGAAAGACAAAAATCAACCTTGGCAAAATTTGATCTCAGAATGCGAGGGCAGACAAAATACTGTTGAGCATTTTCTCTGGCATGTAACTATTCTGCCATCTCGCTGCCTTAAGGGTAGGTTATTAGGTTATATATATATATATATATATATATATATATATATATATATATATATATATATATATATATATTGGTTTTCACATTTTGGCATGATGCCAGTAATTTCAGAGGAGGTGTATGTGTGTATGTCGATTACATCAACCCCAGTGTTCAACTGGTACTTATTTTATCAACCCTGAAAGGATGAATGGCAAAGTTGACCTCGGTGGAATACCACTAAGCATTCTGCCTGGTGATTATATAATATTGATACCTTTTATTTCCAAAGCAACCTCATCAGCTTGTGGTGGACTGCACTCTGAATGTATAGTAGCAGAGAGCTATTAAATATACTGGCACTTTGTTGGTTACAATGAAAAGGGTTCCAGTTGATCTGATCAACAGAACAGCCTGCTCGTGTAATTAGCATGCAAGTGGCTGGGCACTAGACAGACATGTGTATCCTTAACATAGTTCTCTGGTAGATTCAGCATGACACAGAGCGTAACAAGGCTGGCCCTTTCAAATACAGGCACTACTCATTTTTGCCAGTAATGTGAAATATAGTATCTTCCTTAAGGACACAATGCCTTACCAGGAATCAAACTCATGACCACATACCTCTAACCACTAAGCCATGTGCCTTCACAGAGAACTATTACTTCTGCTGGAAACAAAGGAATTCTCTTTTCAAGCAAAGGGTAATTTGTACATTGATAACTTCTACTAATGATCAGCAGAAGAGGGCGCTCTAAAAGTGTAGTTTCCAGATCATGAGCAGGTGTGGAATAAATTCAAGAAACCATTACCACTGCTAGCAACAAAGAGATTCCTTCTTTGAGTGAAAGGCAGATTAAATGTTGCTTCTGTACAAACTGTGATACTGCATGGTGATGAGACGTTAGCACTGAAAGCAGAGGTTGAGTGAAGGCTGGAAAGAAATGAAGTAAGCTTTCTCTGCTGGACATGTTGAAAAATGTAACATTAGTTTGTGGTGAACTGACAGAATCATAAGCACACTGGTTAAATTACATAGTGGGCATTTTGTCTGTCTCTACTTTCTGTATCAGGCCTTGTGCCTATAGTAGAAAGGATTATTATTATTATTATTATCAAAGCGCCTCCTCCTATTGGGAGTTTTACTTGTTATATATTTTGTTGTTATTTTAATGTTTGCATAAACGTTTTCTTTTTGGACAAAACCTTTTGTACTTTTCATTCTGTCTTTGTCCTTATATGTTTTGATTCATATTAGTCCTTGTGGCCAATAAAACAGAATTAATTATTATTATTATTATCATTATTATTATTATTATCATTATTATTATTTTTATTATCAATATGCATCCTGTTCTTCTCTTCCTACCACTCCTCTTTACATCTGTGCATTTATACCATGCAAAGTCCTTGTTCTCTATCAGCCTGCATTGATCTTGTTTCATCCCCCATACCTGCCCACCTACCCTGATCTATATTGGGCATTCTGTACGGAGCCCTACTTAACTCCATTTCTGCATATCGAGCATAACCACTTCCTGATCGGCTGTAGGGACTACCTGATGATGGTGGGGGATAATGATGATGATGATGGTGATGATCAGGGCCCTGATAATAACTGTAGAGCCGTTCAGAAAGTTCTGGTAGTGCTGGCTGTGTTTCTCATCAGGGTGGTGTTGGTGAAGGGCAGCAGAAGCGATGATGCTACAACTGATATTGCTTCTGCTGTTGCTGCTACTGCTGCTACAACTGGTTTTTCATACAGATGTGGTATAGGTGCTAGTTGTGACCACAGTGTGAGTATGATTAAGGTATAAGTGATGATAATTGTGGCAATAGGGGTTGCTGTTAGGTAGATGTGATGGTGGTAATGGAGGTGTTAATTAAAGTGGTGATAGCAATGGTGGTGGTGGTGGTGGTGGTGGTGGTTGTCATTTGTAGTGGTGTTGATAGTGGCAGAAGCATTGTGGTAATGATTATGCTGGTAACAATGGTGGCAGTGGTAATGATGGTAGTGGTGGTTACAGTAGTGATTAATGTGGTTTTTGAGGTGGTGATTATTGTGGTAGTGACTGAAGTGGCAAAAGTAGTGGTGGTTGTGGTGTTAGTGGTGGTGATAGCAATGATGATTGTTATTAAGGTGATAGCGGTGGTGGTGGTGGTGGTGGTGGCGGTGGTGGTGGTAGTAGTGATAGCAATAGCGCTGATAGTGGTTGTGGCAGTGGTGGTAGTGATAGCAATAGCGCTGATAGTGGTTGTGGTGGTGGTTGTGGTGGTAGTGATAGTGATAGCGGTAGTGGTAGTGGTGGTGATAGCGATGATGGTAGTGGTGGTGATAGAGGTGGTAGTAATGGTGGGGGGGGGTAGTAGTGATAGAGATAGCAGTGGTGGTGGTGGTAGTAGTGATAGTTGTGGTGGTGATGGTAGTGGTGGCGGTAGAGATAGTGATGACAGTGGTGGTGGTGATGGTGGTAATGGTGGTGGTCGTTGTTGTTGTTAGGGTGGTGGTGGCGGCAGTGATTATAATAGTAACAGAGACTCTAAGGGCAGTGGCAATGGTGGCTCTCCTACTGCTGCTGCTGCTGCTGCTGCTGCATTTCACATTGGTTTTCCTCCTTCAACACAAGACAGTTTCCTTGTTTCCATTTTCTTGTTTCTCCATAACTTTCTTCGGGAACACTTAAGGCTATTTACAGTGTCACACATCTGGGCAGGGTTTTTCCTGCCAATACTTGTCACCCCCAAATAGACTTCCTGTTGGCCAGTAACACACACGCACGCACACACGCACACACACACATACACACACACATACACACACACACACACACACACACACACACACACACACCCATGTACATAAAATCATTCATCAGTGTTAACATTGCTTTGTTTTGTTGTTTCGTTTCATTTGTTTGTTAGGGTTTTTTTCTTCTTTATTTTATTGCTGCAGTTGCCGTTGATGTTGTTGTATTTGTTGTTGTTGTTGTTTTTTTTCTCTTTTCTAGAACACTTTTCGCTCTTTGCTTTCCAATTATCAATTTACATTTCTTTTACTTACATCCTTCTTGTTGTTGCTGTTGTTGTTGTTGTCATCGTCCTTACTGTTGCTGTCTCTGTTGATTTTTGTTGTTGTAGTTGTCATCACCATCAGAGTAACAACATGCTGTTTTGCTGTAGTTGTTGTTGTGGTTGTCCTTGTAGTTATTGTTATTGCAATTACAACTTCTATGCACATTTGTTTTTCTCTGCTGTTTTGCATTGTTTTCTTACATTTGTTTGTGTTCTTCATTTCTTGTTTGCTTTCTTCCTTTCCTTCTCTCCTTCTTTCTGCCTCTTTCCCTTCATATATTTTTTTCAACCCATCTCTCTCTCTCTCTCCCTCTCTCTCTCTCTCTCTCTCTCTCTCTCTCTGCTTCATTTTCTATATGCCACCAACTCTTTCAACCCAACTTTCTCTTTCTCACTCTCTTTTCTACCTCAATGTCTTTCTACAACCTTATCTATTTCTTCCTCCTTTTTTTTAAACTTTCCCTCAGTCCCCGCCCCCCTGTGTTCTGTCTCTCTCAGTTCTCTCACTCCCATTCACTCTCACTCACTCTCTGTCTCTCTTCCTGTAATTTCCTCTCTCACTCTATATTTTTCCATTCAACACCTCTCCCCTTCTCTCCTTCTCTATCTCCCCACGAATCAACTGTATAATCATATTTTTTTTATTCCAATTCATTTCATTTTTATTTTGTTTTGTGCGTTGTCCTTTGACCACAATTAGTTGAACAACCATAAACACCATTTCCTCCCTCTACTGGACTGCCCCATCCAGCCTCCTACACCCATTCTCTGATGTCATGTCAAATGGCTGCAGTGCTTCGTTAATTGACCATAATCTTGTGTCTGTTCAGCCCAATTTATCATTCAATGCTTCGCAGCTATTTCTCCATCCTGATGCCAATCTCGATCCATGAAACTTGTGCTCTACCATTTAAAATGCTTGTTCAGTTTGATGGCATTTGTGTGTATATGTCAATCTCTCTCTCTCTCTCTCTCTCTCTCTCTCTCTCTCTCTCTCTCTCTATATATATATATATATATATATATATATATATATATATAT
>NC_142932.1:44369023-44406523 GCF_046866305.1 Octopus bimaculoides | reverse complement strand
TGATTTTGAACATTGATTTGGATTTGAAGAAATTTCACCAGACACTTTATTATTTCCATGAATTCACCATATTTTTTAAAGGTTCTTCCTACGACCTTAAGTGACACTAATCCAACCACACGCATACATGAACAGTCACAACCACACACACACACACACACATACGCACATACACGTGCTATCATTATATACACACACAGACATGCGCGCACACACATACCCACACATACACACACATACCTCCATCTCTTGCACTCTCCTGTCTTAGAAAGAACTTTTTCTTCACCCATTCCCTTCCAGTCATTTCAATATGTGACCACATGTGTATCATTGGCGATTTTCTTTCTCCATCTTCCCTTCTTTGGACTTTTTCTATATTTCTGATAAAGAGCTCTGCTCGAAACGTGAAATCCTCTTTCTTTTCTTTCCTTTCCTGAGCGTCCAATAACACAGTAATTGTTCCACATCCTCACGTTGTTGTTTTTTTCTTGCTTGTTCTTGTTTGGATTGACTATATATATATATATATATATATATATATATAATATAGATAGATAGATAGATAGATAGATAGATACATACGTACATACATACATACATACATACATACACACATACATACATACATACATATGTATAGATATATGTGTGTGCGTCTGTGTATATATATATATATAGAGAGAGAGAGAGAGAGAGAGAGAAAGAGAGTGAGAGAGAGAGAGATAGAAAGAGAGAGAGACATTTACAGATACATATATATGCATGTATGTGTGTGTGTATCTGTACATGTGTGTGTATCTGTGTGTGTGTGGGGGGGGATGTATGTGTGTGTTACCAATGGAAACCTTATCTTTTCAAACCATCACCATTAATGACCACTCCTTATACTTCCGTGGGGGGGGGGCGAAGAAAGACAAAAACAAAAACAAACCAAAAGAAAAAAAATAGCTTATAGTAACAAATATTAATGAGTGTGAAAGATCCAAGAGAGCATAATAACTAAATGATGATCTCCTCAAGTACAATTTAAATGGCTTCACCAAACATTGAGAAATTTCTTGGGAATTTTGGATACAAAGGAAAATAAAATACATCCTTTTCTTCTTTCCTCATACAATCTCACCATGAAAGGAGCTGGAATATTTTCGCTGATAACTATGTCTAGATTAATCGCTTTGGTAATTATGAAGACGAATGTTTGCAGCAGTGTCTATTGACACAGTGTATACATACTTATATTGCTTATTACCTATTGTTGTTGTTCTTGCTGTTATTGTTGTTTTTTATACCCCATATTGTATGCATACATATTGACTACCCATGCATTCATTAGACACATACATACAACCACATACATACATACATACATACATACATACATACATGCATGCATGCATGATGTAAATGCCTGTCAATCTGATAAGCTTGAATTTTCAGAAAAAGAAATCAACCAACTCATACATTACAAATATAATCTGTAAGCAGAACAGTGAAACTATACAAGACTTTTCTAAGTTTTAAAATCTGACATTGTTTTTATTATCTACATTCCAAAGATGGAGCTTTTAATTTATGTTAGAAACCAGTTTCTTCTTCAAAGGAAGAATTTAAATGGTAAAAAACAGAAAGAAATATCCATACCTGCATGCCTGTATGCATGTATGTATGTATGTATGTATGTAATGATAAAAATAATATATATATGTATATATATATATGCATATGTACACACATACACATATATACATATATGGATACAGGATATCACAAACTGTAAACAACATGAAATACGAAAACAAAAGAGTTGAATACATAAACAAGAGAAACAAATGGAAAACAGGATAAGTAACATAAAGAACCACTCTTCATCAGTTGTCAGCTGTCCGTCTACTCCTCATTTTGAGCATTGAACAACAATATGAATCTTCGAAGGGCAGTTGTTCCTGCAAACCAAAGTAAAATTTGGGATTTGCAGAGGGTCAAAGTTGGTAACAAAAACAGGATAGTGGAGAAAAACAGGAGAGTGGAAACAAACATGGAGAGTCATTAGACCAGATGAAGGTAAAATAGCAAATGGTGGAGAAATATTCTCTTTCACAAGAGGAAAAATAGAAGAGAGAGATAGATGGAATACGTGCAGTCTCTACAACAGCCATTAAGGAAAAGAAAGATCATCATGTGAGAAAAAGAAAAATGGACAATGGTCACATGTGAGCAACGAGAGAGAGAGAGTGTATGTATGTATGTACAAAAGATTATCAGCCTTGTGATGAAGCTTAATGCATACAGACAAGCAAATCCCTATAAACTCCACCAAGGAAAAGTGAAGAAGAAGACTGAAATAATGTTTTGAGTTAGTAAGAAGGGAACCCTGGATTAGAAGTTGATTGCTCTAAAACAAGAGCTGAGAGCTGACAGTGAGAAATTATCATAGTTGAGGAGTATAACTGAAAAAAATAAATAATCAGCAACAAATTTAACTGAAATCAATATGCAGTTTGTAAAGACATGAGAAGACAAGCAATGTCATAAAAGCTCCTTCACAAAAAGATATAGATCACTTTTGAGCAAAGTCTAGAGCAAAGAGGAATTTAGTCAGGGTGTTTCTGTGACTGGAAGAAATCCTAAGAAATTATTGTCCTTGCATTACACCCATGATATATAGCAATGACAGTGATACTCTTGAGACAGTTATTCAAAAACTTAAAAATGGAAAAGTCCCAGGAAAAGACTTGGAAGTTGAATTTTGCTACAAGAAGCTAATGTTCTACTGACCTGTACCAGTATGTGCCCGGTGGATGATATTAGCATACAACAGTGGTTGGTTCTGGCAGTCATGAAATTGACCTCTAAGAGCAGATTCTCCTATAAGGGGAAGGCCAATTACATCACAGAATTTAATGTAAAGTATATACATAGAACCTAGTTAAGCCTATTCTTCCAAGAGCATTGTGACAATAATATCATCACAGCAGAACAAGCAGTTAGAAAGGAGGTACGTGCTGAGTAATTGTTGATCAACAAAACCGCTGTCAGAGAAAACTTTTGATTCTGTCCACCACTCATAGATGGTAGAAGCTTTTCGATATCCTAAAGTTCCAGAGAGCATAACCAAAACTATAGCTCATCTGACTTCATCCTGGGCCACCATCTTGAAATTAAATACAGTTATCACTGATAAAAAACAGTATTGCTGAGATTTATTCCAAGGAGGCAGTCTCTCTGGAATTCAGTTCACACTTTCCGTAAACCCTTTGTCATTCATGCTGAGGATGTCTCATAGGTTCATAGGGAGAAAGAAGTCAATTATTACACACTACTTCTTTATAGACTACTTGAAATTATATGCTCTGTAATATACATATGTAAAAGAGCCTTGACCTGGTTACAACATTCTCATAGGATACAGGTTTGAAGTTTGGCCAGGGTAGATATTCCTATATGGTTGTGAAACAAGGGAAACCTGTAAACCAGGCAAGCAGCATTTCCATGAATGATTTAACTTTGTTTCTCCTGTACCTGATGAGGAATGTTATAGGTACCTTGGAGTAAATGAAAACATATCCTATGAACGCTACCTGTAGCAAGGAATACACCACCAAGGAATATAACTGCCAATTAAGAAAATTATGTATCACAGAATTTTCTGCATACAGTAAAACAGTGGCCCATAATGTGTTCGCAGTACCAATACTCATACCAACATTTGGGCTACTTGATTGGATGCTTGATGAGATCTGAGCCATTGATGTGGAAACCCAAAAGATACTGACCAGCACAAATAATTTTAACTGACAACCTCTACCAAAAATGCAAATAAGGAGGTAGCAGCTTAAATTTCTCAATAGTTCAGCATAAGTGTGTTTTTGTTTTTTGCTTATCATTAGCTAAATGTTGACACCCCCTAGGTAATTGACTTCTGCCATTGTATATGGTTTCTCTCTTCAGTCCTAAATCACTGCATCTGGCCTATTATGCTTGCATAATTCCTGATGCACAAAAGGGACAGTAAGTAGTACATGAGGTTGAGGCACTGTGACTTCAGGTCTTTCTCAATTTGTTTTGTCCATGTCTTCCTTGGTATACTGTGCTGAATTCTCTAGTATGTGAGTCGCTACCACCACAAAAGTTGATGTGGTAGTCTTCCAGTGCTCATCCTGCAGACGTGGCCAAACCATGGTAGCCTGCACTGCTGGACATGGTCTTCAATGGTCAGCTGCTGTAGGCACAAAAAAGGACAAAGACATCAGTAAAATACCAAAATACTATAACTACTGCAAACTTAGAAAAGTTTACACTGAGGATAACACCCACATCTTAAGCAGTTGTCTGAAAATGTCATCACAATATTATCTACTGATGAGACACAATGTTGTGGCGAAGACACTATACAACGAGATCCATCAGAAAGATAATCCTGAAACAAAGATACAAGAATCTTTAGTGTGGTAGAGACCATAACCACTAATACAAAAGAGTATTTGTAGAATATCCTTGTGATTTCAGAAAGAGAAGAGAAACTATGTACAGTTGTGGAAATCAGTTGCCCTGATGAGGTCAACATAAAGCTAAAGATCAGTGAAAAAGAAAACGTCAATGCTGGACAACGGAGAAATTTGAGCCTCTGCTTTCTTGTTTTCATTTTACATTGAGGTGGTGTACATCACTATTGATGTGAAAATTATTTGTGCTGGTCAGTATCTTTGGGGTTTTACACTTCAATGGCTCAAATCTCATCAAGCATTCGGTCAAGTAGCCCAGATGTTGATTCAAATACTGGTACTGCATATACGTATGCATGCATGTACGTATATATGTATTACATACATGCGTATGTAGATTGACAAATTAGTAGATTGATAAGAATATATGCATATAAACATGTGTGTGTATGTGTATATACATATGTATATATATGTTTATGTATATACATACGTATATATATGTATATTTGTATATATATGTATATATATGTATATGTATACATGTATATATATATATATATATATATATATATATGAATATATATGTATGTATGTGTGTGTGTGTGTGTGTGTGTGTGTAAGTGTGTGTATACACACATATACACACATGCATACACACACACATATATATACACATCCATTGATAGATAGATGGCCAGGCAGATGGACAGATTGGATTGGTTGATAGATAAATAAGCTGACATATAACCTTTAAATGTAATGCACTTATGTGCAATGGAAAGAATGAACATTATTATAAACGAAATACTTGAATGAATCATGTAATCCATTGTGAATTCTTTGTTTATGCATAAATATTTCCATCCATGTGTCTTTCCCTTAATTAGATATCTGTCTTATTGTGTGTGCTTGTGAGAATGCGTGTGCATGTGTGCGTGTGTGTGTGTGCTTATGTATCTGTCCATTTGGTCAGTCACTTATTAAGATATTTTAATGTACACACAGGGGCACAAATATTGTGTAGCTAAGCCGTTGGAAATTGACAGTATGGTCAAAAGTTCAACTCTAACTATTTCCATTCTTTCCATTCATTGTATTGTATGCACTGGCGTACCTGCCGCTACAAAAATTAAATTTCAACTGTGCCTCATAATTGAATGATGAGCTGTAGAAAGGACATCCAGGAAGCACAACTGTGGATGGCCTAAACAAACCTGAAATGTGTGCCCAAGCAACAAATCAACTTTCCATACACCCTGGCTGTTGAATTAGGCTGCCTTCAAATTTTCTATTTTTTTAGGGTTTATTTTATTTATTAATTTTTTGGCTTTAAGAAGGGTATCCAACTGTAGAAACCGTGCCAAATGAAATTGGAACCTGCTGCAGCTCTCCAGCTTATCAGTTTCAGTCGTGCCGTCTAACCCATGCTGGCATGGAAAGCAGACATTAAATGATGATGATGATGATGATGATGATGATGATGATGATGATGATTTGGAAGATGTGGCATTCACAAGGTTTATACTATAGCCTGGAGCTATAGTAAAAGACACATACATATAATTATCATTTTCCTCAACATCGTCATCATCATTATTTAACATCCATTTTTCCATGCTGACATGGGTTGGACAGCTTGACAGGAACTGGTAAAGCCAGGGTCCTTACCAGGCTCCACATTCTGTTTTGGTATGCTTTCTACAGCTGGATGCCCTTCCTAACATCAACCACTCCACAGAGTGTACTGGATGCTTGTTATGTGGCACCATCACCATTGCTTTTTATATGGCACCTGCACCCACATCAATGATGCTTGCAAACTTCATGTTCAGAAAGCAAACCTCTTTAACTTGACAGCCTTACCTTCACCTGCCATTTCAGTCTGACGAGTCAGCTATACTGCTAAGTGCCTTATAGGTGCGAAACCAAAGGTCACTCTGTGATTGGCCATAACTTTTAACTTCCTAAAATATAAATATTCTTTTATTCTTTTATTTGTTTAACTCATTTGACTGTGGTCATGCTGGAGCACTACCTTTAGTCAAGCAAATCAACCCCAGGACTTATTCCTTGTAAGCCTAGTACTTATTCTATCAGTCTCTTATGCTGAAACGCTAAGTTATGGGGACGTAAACACACCAATATCGGTTATCAAACGATGATGGGGTGACAAACACAGACACACAAATACACACACACAAATACACACACACAAACACACACAAACACACACACACACATATGTATGTATATATATATATATATATATATATATATATATATATATGATAGGCTTCTTTCAGTTTCTGTCTATCAAATCCACTCACAAGGCTTTGGTTGGCCCAAGGCTACAGTAGAATACACTTGCCCAAGGTGCTACGCAGTGGGACTGAATCTGGAACCATGTGGTTGAGAAGCAAGCTCTTCTTACCAAACAGCCACTCCATGTATGTATATATATATATATATATATATATATATATATATATATATATATATATATATATATGTATATATATATATATATCATCATTATCATCATCACCTTTATTTTAAGGTCCACTTTTTTATGGTTGCATGGGTCAGAGAGCAAAGATTTTCTTTGGCCAGATGCACTTTTTTGTCACCTGTTTCCAAGCAAGATAATATTTCCCTATGGTCAGACATATTCATACAGAATATTGGAAATTAATGATATTGCATTTTTGACAGTAACAAACATTTTACAACTATCACACAACGTCAAGTTAAAGAGATATACATGTGCATACACTCACACATACATAAATGCATACATACATACATCCATCCATATATATATATATATATATATATATATATATATATATATATATATATATATATATAGAGAGAGAGAGAGAGAGAGAGAGATAGATAGATAGATATACAAACACACAAACACATATATATGAATGTATGTATAAGTATATTTATATGTGCATATATATGTATGTATATCTATCCATCCATAGTTGGCCAAAATGTCCATTGGGATTTTGAAAGTAAAATAAGACACAAGTAATTTATTCAGCCAACAGTATAGTTACTGTTTAATTCCAGTAACTTCTGCTTTCTTGTGAGCAGATCCATCATTCCCTGCTCAAAGAATTTCCTGTCTTTTCTAGTGAAAAACTCTTCAGTTGAATTTACATCCTCTTCAGAGTTGAAGGTATTGACCATTCAATGAATTTCAAGGAGACTGAAACAGGTGAATTTCTAAAGGTGCAACATTGGGCAAATATAAAGGGGTAGAAAAACCTTAGGCAAAAGTAGAAGACATTTGCCAAGGTGCCACACAGTGAGACTGAACCTGGAACCATGAAGTTTGGAAGTAAGCTTCTTACCACACACCTATATATAATGCTGTATGGGAGTGAGACATGGTGTCTGGGGAAAGCGAAATGGCAGTTTTGAGGACTGAGAGAGCAGTGGTGAGAGCAATGTGTGATGTGAAACTGTTGGATAAAAGGAGGGCTGAAGACTTCATTGGGATGCTGGGGCTGGAGGAATTGGTGGAACAGCTGGCAAGGGCAAATAGAGTGCAGTGGTATGGACAAGTTTTGAGGAGAGATATGGATCGTGTTCTGAGGAGAGTGCTTGAGTTTAGAGTGAATGAACCACAAAAGTGAGGTTGACCAAAGAGAACGTCGAGAGAACAGGTGGAGGAGGAGATTGGAAGGTTTGGCTTGAGAAAGGAGGATATCCAAAACCAGGTGAGATGGTGCGATGGTGTGAGAGCGGTTGCTGTGAGAGTGAGGTAGATACAGCCCCCTCCCCCATTAATGGGGACAAACCTAGATTTAAAATATTTAAATTCATCATCATCATCATCATCTATCTATCTATCTATCTATCTATCTATCTATCTATCTATATATATATATATATATATATATATATATATATATATATATATATATTAGGAGGATATGAATTATTTCTTGCAAGTTAACAAAGTGTACCCATTATTATTATACACTGGAATCTCTTTACAGCTAGACAGACTGAACCAGGAACCATTGTTTTGATTATGGACATTGTACAATGGCTAATGACAGGATGCAAACCATCTATACTTTAGCCTGTAGGGTCAACACCCCTATTGATGCAGTCATCTATGGCTAACTCCATCTGAATAACTAACAAGGTTTGAAAGTGCTTAACTCCATAATTGGATGAGAACTGGTTGATTTTCCTGACTGAAATGACCATAAACTAATCTTACCAATATAGTATGAAAATAGCATATCATAATCGATCTGTGTCCATAAATTCTATCCATAAATATTGATTTTGGATATACAGTTCCCCCACTACCACCACCACCACCACCACCACCGCCTTCACCATCATCATCAACAGTGATTGATTGCACGTGCAAATATACATTGGAAAACAGCAAACTGTATTGAAAATGGAAACATAATCCAGAGTTTGACAGCACCATGCTTTGAAGATCCATATGAACATCTTTGAAATAAGTCACACACACGACTGGCTTCTTTCAATGCAAATTAAGTGCACGGTTTGTGTATGTGCTTGGGAGCTCATTCCAATTTTATTCACTAAACAATCCTATGTGGGAGAAACTGCTTCTTAGAAGAAGAAAGATTTCCATGTCACATTAGATATAGGTTTTAAATACACATGAATACGTAGTTTCGCAAATGTTAAGGAACCAAAACGAACCAAACTGATATGTTATACGTATGGGGCTGTAGGAAAACTTTTGTGATTGCAAACAACAATTTTGCTCATACCTCCTTTCTGTTTGAATCTAGCTGTAATAAATAGCTAGGGGAGATTGATTTAGTATTGACATGTATGACAAATTATATGATCGCAAAGTGTTCAGTGATGTTCTAATGATTGAACAATATAGTACGGAATATTTACAGATGTAAATATATATATTTACAGGAGTGGCAGTGTGGTAAGTAGCTTGCTTACCAACCACATGGTTCCGGGTTCATTCCCACTGCGTGGCATCTTGGGCAAGTGTCTTCTACTATAGCCTCGGGTTGACCAAAGCCTTGTGAGTGGATTTGGTAGACGGAAACTGAAAGAAGCCTGTTGTATATATATATGTATATATATATATATGTGTGTATGTTTGTGTATCTGTGGTTGTCCCCCTAGCATTGCTTGACAACTGATACTGGTGTGTTTATGTCCCTGTTACTTAGCAAAAGAGACCGATAGAATAAGTACTAGGCTTCCAAAGAATAAGTCCTGGGGTCGATTTGCTCGACTAAAGGTGGTGCTCCAGCATGGCCGCAGTCATATATATATATGTGTATGTGTGTGTGTATATATATATATGTGTGTGTGTGTATATATATATATATATATATATATATATATATATACACATCTTTGTATTTATATATATGTGTATGCATGTTTGTATGTATTTATATATATATATATGTACATGTATATATATATATATATATATATATATATATATATATATATATATACATATATATATATGCATATGTTTATATATGTATTTATATATATATATGTATGTACATGTGTGTATGTATATATATATATATATATATATATATATATATATATATATATCATCATCATCATCATCATCGTTTAACGTCCGCTTTCCATGCTAGCATGGGTTGGACGATTTGACTGAGGACTGGTGAAACCGGATGGCAACACCAGGCTCCAGTCTGATTTGGCAGAGTTTCTACAGCTGGATGCCCTTCCTAACGCCAAGATATATATATGGCGATATTTATCGGGACTATTTGTGACGCACATGGAATAGATTTCTTTGAGGTGAGATGCCGAAACTCACTGGCCGATGAATTCGTAAGTGCCTTTCTTATCGTTGATTTTTGGTGTCGCATGGCCAAGAAATTACCGTGAATTTTTTTAGAGACACTTTCAAATTTATCAGAATATTTGAACTGAAGATTGGAATAGAGAAATTTTCTTTCGCTTAACCATGAAACGATTCGTATGCAATTAACTAAAGACTTGTTTTGTTTATGCTTTTCCCGCCGGTTTTTTGTTCTATGTGTGCCATAAATATCGCCATCCGTTTAGAGAAAAATTTTGTAGTTTAGAATCAGTAGTTCTTTGACTGCTATTTCTAAATTTTCAGTATGTTGGAGAAGTAACTCAATGCTAATCCCTGTATATTTATGATGATAAATGGTTTTACCGATAAAGGTTTTTTTCATACTGAACTACTTGGCAAAATTGTTAATTATTAATTCTATTATTAATTGACGATTCCCTGCCCTTATTCTTGTATATTTTATATATACATATATATATATATATATATACATAATATATATCTTTTATCATTTATCTTTTACTAGTTTCAGTTATTAAACTGTGGCCATACTGGGGCACCACCTTGAAAAATTTTTATCAAATGAATTGATCCCAGATCTTGTATTTTGCCAAGACCACTAAGTTATCAGTATGTAAAACACACCAACACTGGTTGTCAAGCATTTTGGGGGGAACAAACACACGCACACACACACACACATACACACATATGACGGTCTTCTTTCAGTTTCCATCTACCAAACGTACTCAGAAGACTTTGGGCTGACAAAGGCTATAGTAGAAGACACCTGCCCAAGGTGCCATGCAATGGGACTGAGCCCAGAACCATGTGGTTGGGAAGTAAACTTCTTACCACACAGCTACACATGTGCCTATATCTACATATATATATGAATTACATTTTTTCTCATTTTAAACAAAAGGCCAAATTGACTTAAATAGGTTTTGGTCTCAGAATACTAAGAGACATAACACCTCAAACCATTTCACCCATGTTTCTTACCAGTCTTGCAACTCTCGACTCACTCTCTTTTTAATATAAATATTATTAAGTGAAATTCATTATCAAATAGATAAATATTTTTATGCCGCAGGGAGATAAGGCATTTGTCATTCCCAAGGCTGTCCCTTTGTCTCAGAGAAAGATGTTTTTTCAATGCAGCTGGAAATCTCTCTCTCTCTCTCTCTCTCTTTTTTCTCTTTCTCTCTCTCTCTCTCTCTCTCTCTCTCTCTCTCTCTCTCTCTCTCTCTCTCTCTCTCTCTCGTCCCGTGTATCTATCTCACAAACAAAGGGACTGTCCCAGTACATATCAGATCCCTATTATCCCTATGGCATAGAAACTTATGCAAGTTCATAGACTTCAGCACATAATATTTGTCAACATTGACCAACACCAGATTCTTCGGACTTTGTTATTTTAAACAATATTAAACAATATATATCAGTAAACAATATTCAAGACAAAAAGTACAATGAATCTGCTGCAGTGGGAATTGGATTTAGACATGTTTCGCTTCGAATATTTACTTTGTAAGACAATAGGAACCTGGTTTAATTCTTCTAAGTGGGTTCATTGTAAATTTCTCTCAGATTATTTGATTACTGCATGCAAATGTATAACATTTAACATTAGTTTCTATCGATTTATCTTTCTATCTCTCTGTCTGTGTGTCTGTCTATCTATTTGGCTATTTGTGTGTGTTTGTGTGTGTGTGTGTGTATACATACATACACACACACATATATATATATATATATATATATATATATATATATATATATATATATATATATATATATATAATGTGAAGGCACAGGGCTCAGAGGTTATTGCATTGAGCTCTCTTCCAGATTTGGGCTATGTGTTGTGTTCTTGAGCAAGACACTTTATTTCACGTTGCTCCAATTCACTCAGCTGTAGAAATGAGTTGTGACATCACTGGTGCCAAGCTGCATCGGCCTTTGCCTTTACCTTGGTTAACGTTGATGACATGGAGAGGGGAGGTTGGTATGCATGGGTGATTGCTATTCTTCCACAAACAACCTGGCCGAACTTGTGCCTCAGAGGATACTAGAAGTAGTTGATAGCTTCCATTACCTAGGTGACCAAGTCAGGAGTGGATGCTCTGAGATCATAGCTGCTAGAATAAGAATAGCCTGGGCAAAGTTCAGAGAGCTCCTACCTCTGCTGGTAACAAAGGGCCTCTCGCTCAGAGTGAAAAGTAGACTGTATGGTGCATGTATGCGAACAGCCATGCTACATGGTAGTGAAACATGGGTTGTGACTGCTGAGGACATGTGTAAGCTTGCAAGAAATGAAGCTAGTATGCTCCGCTGGATGTTTAATATTAGTGTGCATACACGACGGAGTGTAAACACCCTGAGAGAAAAGTTGGACATACGAAGCATCAGGTGTGGTGTGCAAGATAGACGACTGTGCTGGCATGGTCATGTGTTGCATATGGATGAGGACAGCTATGTGAAAAAGTGTTACACCCTGTGGAGGGAACCTGTTAAAGAAGTAGAACCAGGTATCAGATGGGGTGGACAAGAGAGACACTTGGGATGAAGTGGTGAAGCATGACCTTTGAACGTTGGGCCTCACAGAGACAATGACAAGTGACCGAGACCTTTGAAGATATGCTGTACTTGAGAAAACTTGGCAAGCCAAGTGTAACTATAACCATGGCCTATGCCAATGTCACATAATCGGTCCATATAAGAGTACCCGTCAATCATTGGACAATACACTGTGCTTGAGAAGACCTGTTGAGTCAAATGAAATCATTGTTATGGCTGATGCCAGTACTGCCTGACAGGCACCTTTGCCAGTGGCATGCAAAAAGCACTATCTGAGCATGGTTGATGGCAGTCCCACTGGACTGGCTCCCATGCCGGTGGCATGTAAAAAGCACAAGACAAACGTGGTCGATGCCAATGCCACTTGACTGGTCCCATGCTGGTGGCATGCAAAAAGTACCATTCAAGCTTGGTCATTGCTAGTGCTGCCTGACTGGTTCCTGTGCCGGTGGCACATAAAAAGCACTATTTGAGTGTGGTCGTTGCCAGTGCCACCTGACTCAGAGCGGTTGGTGTTTGGAAGGGCATCCAGCTGTAGGAAATTCACTAGATCAGATTGAAGCCTGGTGCAGACTCCTGGCTTGCCAGTTCTCAGTCAAACCATCCAACCCATGCCAGCATAGAAAGCAGAAGTTAAACAATGATGATGATGTTGGCAACGAAAGGCCTCTCCCTCACTGTGAAAGGCAGATTGTATGATGCCTGTGTACAAACAGCCATGCTACACGGCAGTGAAACATGGACTATGACAGCAGAGGACATACGACAGCTTGAAAGAAATGAATCTAGTATGCCCTGCTGGATGTGCAGTGTTAGTGTGCATGTATGACTGAGTGTAAGTGTCTTAAGAGAAAAAATGGGACATAAGAGGCATCAGATGGGGTGGACAAGAGAGACATCTGCACTGGTGTGATCATATGATGCATATGGATGAGGCCAGCTGCATAAAGAAATGCTGGCCTCTAACTGTGGTGGGAACCTGTGAAAGTGGTAGACCCAGGAAGACATGGAACAAGGTGGTGAAGCATGATCTTCAAACATGAAGTTTTATGGAGGTGACGACATATGATCGTGACCTTTGATGATTTGCTGTGCTTGAAAAATATTCATCTAACCAAGTGCATGGCTGGTGACACATAAAAGCATCCATGCCGGTGATGCATAAAAGGCACCTAGTACACTCTCGGAGTGGTTGGTGTTAGAAAGGGTGTCCATCTACAGAAACCAAGCCAAATTCAGATCGAAACCTTGTACAGCTCTCTGGCATACCAGGTCCAGTCAAGCTGTCTATCCAATGTCAGGATGGAAAATGGATGTTAAATTATGATGATGATGATGATGATGATGATTATATATACACATGTATCTCTCTCTCTCTCTCTATGTGTATACTTTTATGTACAAAATTATATATTTGCACAAACACGGATACACGCACACATACACACACACACACTCAGACACATGTGCATGCTCACACACAAATACATACATATATATATATATATATATATATATATGCCATGACAAATGATGATTTAATATAGTGTACACAGGTGAATTTTTAAATGAACTATATAACACACAGCAGTAGAAGCCATGTCAAAGTTCACAGTAGGCAATAGCTAAAACAGAATAACACATGTGGTCTATAATTTATCAAAGTATTTTCAAGTCACAAAAGGTTAAACAAACAAAATACCTGTTTTATATAATTATTCTTTTTATTATCTTAAATTTTGTTTTTGTTTTTTCCTTCTCATTAACTTATAGATACCTAGATTCATTTTTCAACACTTCTGTTTGTTGCATTTTTCTTTTAGTATGTGTTTTTCTTTCTAAGTACAGGTAGAGCTCTATTGCTAAGAAGCTTACTTTGCTATCCTGTGGATTCGAGTTCAGTCCCACTGTGTGGCACCTTGGGCAAGTGTCCTCTACTAAATCCCAAAGCAACCAATGCTTTGCGAGTGAATTTGATACAGAAACTCTGTAGGAACCTATTATCTGTCTGTCTGTTTATCTATCTATCTCTTTCCCTCTCTCTCTCTCTCTCTCTCTCACTCTCTCTCTCACTCTCTCTCTCTCTCTCTCTCTCTATATATATATATATATATATATACACACACACATATATACACACACACACACACACACACACATATATATATATATATATATATATATATATATAAGTATATATATCTTTTATCTTTCACTTGTTTCAGTCATTTGACAGTGGCCATGCTGGGGCACCACCTTGAAGGATATTAGTCATACAAATTGACCCCGGGACTTACATTTTTTAAGCCTGGCATATATTTTACTGGCCTCTTTAGCTGAGCTTCTAAGTTATGGGGATGTAAACACACCAACACAGGTTGTCAGGCAGTGATCAGTGATAGGCAAACAGACACAAAGACACAAACATATAGATATCATCATCATCATCCTCCTCATCATCGTTTAACGTCCACCTTTCATGCTGGCATGGGTCGGCAGAGGAAATATCGCTAAGCATTTCGCCCGGCACCTTAACGTTTCTGCCAGCTCGCCTCCTTAAAGGAGATGGAATTATTATATGGCAAGAGAGACTTAAATGCCATGTAATAATTTTATCTCCTTTTGGCACAAGGCCAGCAATTCTAGAGGGTGCGTTGGCTTTAGTCAACATCATATACCCCCACCACCACCACCACCACCACCACCACCACCACCACCACCACCACCACCACCACCAGTTCTTGATTGGTTCTTTTATTGTTGACCTTTAAAGGATGGAAAACATTGTTGACCCTTGCTTGTACATCACAAGTATATATACACTTCTATAAGCATTGTTATGCTGATCGTTATCATCATCATCGTCACTGTTTTTGCATCTGTTTGCTTCATGCTAGCTTCAGTTGGACAAGTTTTTGTTGAGGTAATACTTTACAGCTAGATGCTCTTCCTATCACCAACCCTTGCTTTTTCTTTTTCTTTTTCCAAGTAAGATACGTTTTTATTATACTGCATTTGTCTTCGCATGTCATGTTTGTAAGCTTTTACTTATTGTTTGCAGTGGATGTAAACGATAGCTCATACTTTGGGCAGTGTCAGTGCCAAGAAACATTGGAACACTTTCTTTCCTTCTCTCTCGCTCTTTCTCTATCTCGCTCATTCACTCACTCTCTTTCACTCTCTCTATGACACACAGATGCGAGCACACACAGACACAGACACACACGCACACACACTCATACTCATACACACACACACAAACACACACACTTGGTATAAAATTCCAACAAGTGGGATCAAATCCCTAACACATAGTTCTGAAACAAACTTTGTAACTGTGCCTTATGACTGGAACTCCATTAGTTATGACGATGAGGGCTCAAGTTGATCCAATCAATGGAATGGCCGGCTTGTGAAATTAATGTGAAAGTGGTTGAGTGTTCCACAAACACAATGGCACTCCATTGATTACGACAACAAGAGTTCTAGCTGATCCAATCACTGGAACAGCTGGCTCGTGAAATTAATGTGCAAGTGGCTGAGTACTCCATAGACATGTGTGTCCTTAATGTAGTTCTCAGGAAGACTCAGTGTAACATAGAACATGACAAGGCTGGCCCTATGAAACACAGATAAAACTTATTTTTAGCATCTGAGTGGACTGGAGCAGCATGAAATAAAGTAACTTGCTCAAGGACTCAACATGCCACCAGGAATTGAACTCACGACCATACAATTATGAGCCAAATAGCCTAAACACTATGTCATGTGCCTTCATTAACTATGCTTTACACAAATGCACACATGTATGTGTGTGTGTGAGCGTATTTATATATACATATATATGTGTGTGTATTGTGTGTATACACATACACACACACACACTATTACACACACACACTATTACACACACATATACGTATACATGCATGCATGTCTTTGTATGAGTAATGTGTATGTGGATACATACTCACACACCTACTCATACTTGAAATCTCCAGTCACCAATCATCTCTATGTACTTTACAGTTCTATATTCCACTCACTCTCTTACCCTCACTTTTTAGTTCTCTCCCTCTGTCTCCCTTTCTCTCCCTTTCTCTCTCACACACACACAGGCACACACTACATATGTACATACATAGCACCGTCCGAGCGTGATCATTGCCAGAGCAGCTGTCTGGCTTCCGTGCCGGTGGCACGTAAATAGCACCATTTGAGTGTGATCGTTACCAACATCGCCTTCCTGGCACATGAAAAGACATTCGAGCGAGATCATTACCAGTGCCGCTGGACTGGCTCTTGTACAGGTGGCACGTAAAATACAACATTTTGAGCGTGGTCGTTGCCAGTACCGCCTGACTGGCACTCATGCTGGTGGAACATAAAAGCACCCACTATACTCTCTGAGTGGTTGGCGTTAGGAAGGGCATCCAGCTGTAGAAACTCTGCCAAATCAGATCGGAGCCTAGTGCAGCCATCCGGTTTACCAGTCCTCAGTCAAATCGTCCAACCCATGCTAGCATGGAAAGCGGACATTAAACGACAACGATGATGATATATAGGGAGAATTCACAAAAAAAAAACAAAAGACAAAGTCAGGTAGTGTAGACAGCAAACAGATGTATTAGTTTAACACTTGGGAAATGAAAAAGTCTTTAACGTTTCAAGCTTATGCTCTTCCACAGAAAGAAACAAGGAGAGAAAATAAAGAGAGACATAAATCTTTTTCTCTAGTGACCCACATTCATCACTTCCCCTCTTCTGGAAAACCATATTGAGACTGGAAGAAGATACAATTCATGGCAATGTACAATTTATTTCCATAATGAGGTATAATGAATTGCTTCTAAGCTTTGTGCTCGTATGTGTACATGCATTTATTAATGTTGTGTCTCTGTATGTCTATGTATGTTCATATATATAAGTATATATGCGTGTTTGTGTTTGTGTATGTAATGGTAAACATACATATATATGTGTGTGTGTGTGTAATGATATATATATATATGTCATGGTATACATTATATATATATATATATGTATATACACAAAGAGAGGGACAGAGAGAATGATATATTTAGATACAGATTACTAGATAGTTGTACTTATGTATCTATGTATGTGTGTATCTATATGTGTGTGCATGTATATGTATGTATATATAAGTACACATATTATGTATATCTATTCTCTATATATTTATGCATATACACATGCACACACATATATATATATATATATACACACACTTATGTACATACATACATATATGCACTCACACACATGAACGTGCATACATACACACACAAAAACAAAAGTAAAAGGTATATATATGCGTGCACACACACACACACACTCACACACACACACACACACACACACACACACACACACACATATTATTTGAGATCATTTCGAGAAGCTATCTAAATTAATTAAGAGAAAAGTATGAATAATTGGATAATTAACAAATACGTATCAAAAACAATATAAGTAAAAAAAAAAGAGAAAAAAAGAGAAAAAGAATGCGTATAAATCGTTGAATGCACATATATGAACGTATTAAGACGAAATTATCCATCATCAAATAAATGCAAACAAAAACAAACACAACCAGTAAACAAACAATCATTACTGCTAAACTTCACCATCACTTTCTTTTCTTCGTTTATTATTTCTTTTTTGCACTTCGTACCCACCCCACTTAACAGTATGATCCATTCAGAAGCAATTATCATCAGCATCATCAGCAGCATCATCATCGTTGTCATCGTTGCCACCATCATCATTATCATCATCATCATCGTCGTTATCGCCATCATCATCATCATCATCATCATCATCGCCATCATCGTCGTCGTCATTGTTGTTGTTGTCGTCATCATCATCATTATCGACATCATCACCATCATCATTATCAACATTATCATTATCAACATTATCAATAATTTGTTTATTTTTGTTTCTTAAAATGATTACAAGGATTCTTATTCTCCTTCCATGAGTATTAAAAATAATAAAAATATAATAATAATAATTATGATAATGATAATAATAATAATGATCATGACCATGTTCATAATTGTGATGACAACGAAGATAACAACAAAATCTATTATAACTACAGTAAAAAAGAATGTAAAATTACATGAAAATACAAATTCTATATATATATATATATATATATATATATATATACATATATATATATATAATGTGATGGATGTTAAGTATGAAGAAATTAAAGCTTTCTAATCAGTTAAAAATATATCACTTATCCTTCCCGCTCACCCAATCACCATTCTACTTCACTCAATAGTCAATCACACCACTTGATGATATTTATCTACCAGCCAACCAGCTGGCCAGTCAGCTAGTCAGTCAGTTGGCCAATCGGCTAGTCAGCCAATCAGCCAGCTGGCTACTCACAAGTTATAGACCATGATCTCTTGTACGGGTGCTATGTACACCATCATCAACATAGCTTCTTCTGTCATGACCACCACCACTTGAAGACATGAGAAAGTCTTTATGCTATCACATGTCCACTTAGCTGTCCATCCATCCATCCATAAAGCTAAAGTTACCTGACTCATAAGGGCCAGTTTCCTGCTTTCCATGGTGTATATATTCCCCTCCTAGATGGGACGCCAGTCCGTCGTAAGGTTACTCATTTTTGTCAGCTGAATGGACTGGAGCAATGTGAAATGAAGTGATCCCTGGTCCAGGGATCGAAACCACGATCTTACAATCATGAGTCCAACACCCTAACCACTCAGCCATGCACCTCCACTAAAGGTAAAGTTACCTTCTTGAGTCATACAGATTCATAAAGGTAGGTTGCATGGCATATAAATTCCTCATCTGGATGGAATGCTGGTCCATCACAAGATTACTCATTTTTGCCAGTTGAGTGGATGGTCCAGGGATCGAAACCACAATCTTACGATCAAGAGTTCATCCATTTTTCTGTTACCTATTCTTAAAAAGGTCATAGGGATAGAATCCTAGTGAAGGCATGTGACCTAGGGGTTAAGGTGTAGCCCTCATGATTGCAAAATCATGGTTTCAGTTCCTTGACCTGCTGTGCATTGTGTCCTTGAGAAAAGCACTTCATTTCATGTTGCTCCAGTCCACTCAGCTGGCAAAAATGAGTAACCCTGTGACAGACTGGTGTCCCATCCAGGTGGGGAATTTATAAGCCATGGAAACTGGAAAAACTGACCTTGATGAGTTCGCTTGACTCAAGAAGTTAACTTAACCTTTACCATTACCGTCTATACAGTGAATCTTGACGGGTTGGGATTGATTGATTAACCACATCAAAGTCAATAAAAGTTCTCAGGTGCCTCCTCAATAGAGCCCTACCAGAAACAACCATTATTAACCATTTGGCATTTAAACCAGCCAAAATATTTTGTCTGTTTTATGTTCAGATGAAGGCACATGACTCAGTGATTAGAGCATCAGGCTCACAATCATGAGGTAGTGAGTTCGATTCTCAGACCAGGTTGTGTGCTTGTTCTTGAGCAAGACACTTTATTTCACATTGTTCCAGTTCACTCAGCTGCAGAAATGAGTTGTGACATCACTGGTGCCAAGCGATATTGGTCTTTGCCCGTCCCTTGGATAACATTGGTGGCATGAACAGGGAAGGCTGATATGCATTGGTTACTGCTAGTCTTCCATAAACAACCTTGCTTTGACTTGTTTCTCAAAAGGTAACTTTCTACGTGCTATCCTACGGTCATTCATGACCAAAGAGGGACTTTATCCTTTCTGTTCAGACTGACCAGATCCAGCTTTTCATACCTATCCTATCATGTCAGTCTAAAAATGAACAATCATGTCATCCAAATCTCAATGCTATGAGATAGTGCAAAATAAATGTGAATAAATAAGCATTATATTTGATAGATTAATCAGGCAAAATCGACCTTGGTGGCATTTGAACACAGAATGTAAAGCCAGAAGGAATGCTGTAAAGCATTTTGTCTGACAGGATGAAGTACTGAAGAATGATGTCAAGAAGCTGAACCTTTCAGGTGAGATGACAAAGGACTGAGATACCTGGTGCCTGGCTGTACTCTGCAGCAGAAATGTTAAGACTGATCCTTCTGGTGGTGTAATGCACTCATGGCAGTGCCATGTAAAAGCAGTGCAGTGTTACATAGGGGCACCCATGCAGATACATATAAAACACCTGTGCAGTCCAGCATAAAAGTGCCTATGCAGAGCCATGTAAAAGCACTTGTGCAGCGCCACATATAAACATCCATGTGGTGCCATGTAAAAGCACCCAGTACACTTTGTAAAGTGGTTGGCGTTAGGAAGGGCATCCAGCCATAGAAACAATGTTGAATCAGGCTGGAGTCTGGTGCAGCCCCACCTGCTTGCCAGCTCTGGTCACATCATCGAACCCATGACAGCATGGACAACAGACGTTAAATGATGATGATGATGATGATGATGATGATGATGATGATGATGATTCTGCCTGCTCACCACCAATTTGCTGGTAGTTTTGAAGGAAAACGATCAGTTGATACAATCAACTCCAGTAGTTGACTGGGACTTTATTCTTTCAACCCCAGAGGGATGAAAGATAAAATTGACCTCAGCAGGATTCAAATTCAAAAACATCTAAAGAACCAGAACAAATACTGGAAGGCAGTTTGTCCAGTTCTCACACGTTGCTGCCTGTCCACGTCTAAATGTGTACATATAGTCATTTCAGTACCTCTTTATATAATATATTACTAGGAATGGTAAATCATGTTGCTGGACATGACATGTGGAGGTGATGCTTCAGTCTCTAGGGTTTGTTCTTGCAATTTCAATAGCACAATGCTCTTTCATCTTTGAGTTGCATTAGATTTTGGCACGTGTGCACTTAGAGACACAAAGATATTCACACACAGAAATCCACAATTGCATTTATATATTTATACATAGATATATATATATAAACATACACACACAACAAGCCAGTGTAGGAACCAAATTTATGGTGAAGCTATTACATGGAATAAATGTACAGCTAGAAATAGAAGTCAAATCTCACTCAGGTCATACTCTATCTTAAACAGAGAAATGAAAAATATAAAACTGATATGATATGTTGGACAAAATAGTCTCTGATATACAATGCTGAAACTTCCTTTGATAATAGATCAGCTCGATCAAGGCCAAATACGGACAACAAAACATTAACACACATACAAACATGCAATTACATGATTATAATCATGAAGGCTGGTAGCAGCTGAGAGCCAATTGTGTAACCAATAAATATGCATTGTGCTGTTAAACATGGAATATGGCTTCTCTCCTACATTTTTCCTCTCACTTCATTTTTGATTGTCTGTGTAAATACACACACACACACACACACACACACACACATACATAAGGATTGGATTTTTCTAAGTCTCTGTTCATTGAAGCTGTGCAAGGGCTGATGTCACGTGCAAAAGTTGCATAATAATATTGTCTATTGTGTGTGTGTGTATTTGTGAGCGTATATATATATATATATATATATATATATATATATATATATAGAGAGAGAGAGAGAGAGAGAGAGAGAGAGAGAGAGAGAGAGAGAGATATTGATATATATAAATAAGAGGAAGAACCACCAGCTGGCTTCCTAATATGCTAGAAATAGACACCAAATTGTCTTACCACAAAGAATATATTCCCAAAATTAGCATACGTTAGATGTTTGTGAGCAAGACAAATGAAAAGAATTAATATTATTTAATAATATTAATTTTTACATTCATTATTTAAATTTTATATATGGATATATAAGTCAAAACAACAATTTGTTGGTCTTTTATGGTTTTTATTATTATTTCTATAATATTTTGTTATGCGATATATTATATTCATAGTATTTAATGTAATATTGTAATATAAATAGATTATTGTATTGTCAATAGAATATCTCTATATTTAATTTATCTTTATATATATATATATATATATATATATATATATACACATATACATGCATATACTATACTGTCTATTATATATATAAAGAGAGAGAGAGGGGGGGAGGTTATGAGAGGTAATGGTGTCAATAAGACCCAAAGGTGTCAGGTGATGCTGAATAAGTGCTATGGACAGACTATAGTTAAGCTCCAGGTTCGGTGATTATGCGAATGAAGAGTCCAACATAGGTCATATATCAGCATGTGTATAAATAAAAATTTCCAGAATGAGATAAAATCCAAGGCTTAAATAATGGATCAACAGATGCAATATCCCTACATATCTCATGTCTATTTTCATTCCTCCACTTCACCCTCTATTTCATATCTTATTTAGAATAACTATTGCGTAACCATTTTCTCACACCGTCTCCAATGAAGGGATATAGAAAATATCCCGGAAACAGCTGTAAGACCTTCTATTTATAAATTTTCTAAAATATATATATATATATATTATTATTATTATTATTATTATTATTATTATTATTATTATTATTATTATCTAAAACTCTCTGAAATCTGTGGATTCTTTTATATATTAAGGAAGTAAGATTGCATCCACAGAAAAGGATATGAAGAACAATCATCTCACAAAACCATTAGGTGTTCTTGAAGGTTTTAGTGTCATCTTGAAGTTATCACTGCTTAATGATCTTAAGAGATGTTTCATCTTTGCCACTGTGGGATAAGTGTTACTGAACAAATCAGCTGCTTGGAAATTTATCAAACACCTAAATGCAAGGTTTGATGGTGCTTATGCTATACCCACATGTTGCATGCCATACTGGCTAACCCTTGGGTAAAAGCATCTGATCAAGCAAGACTGTAAGGCAGTTTTCTTGCAATCACTGGTGTATTTGAGAGTGAAATAATTCTCCATGTGAAGCAGAAGTATTTAAAAGAAATTAAACCTATGAAACAATGCATAGAACTTAAAGTATGCGAAGAAAATACCTTATTTACAGGCTTTGAGGTTAAATATTTGTATTGGTAGCCTGTGACTTAAATTTGTGTTCATTATAGATTCACAGATTCAAAAAGCAATGCCTGCAACTTCAAATGCATGTGTGTGTGTGTGTGTGTGTAAATATATATATCATAACAACGAGAGAGAGAGAGAGAGAGAGGCAGACAGTTCTGATTATGAATATACATCTAAGCATCTATCTTATATGCATGTGTGAATATGTACAGTCTTGAGAGAAATATAATTTTGCATGGAAACAGGCGGGAATTTGGTGCAGGAAGGGCATCCAGCAGTATAAAATCTGCCTCAAAAAATTCCATCCAACCCATGCAAGCATGGAAAACTGGACAGTAAAAAAATGATGATGATATACATGTATACACACAGACATGCATGCATGCTCACACACACAATTTCTAATGTACGAAAGTCTTATTTATTTCTTTGTTCCTAGCAAATGATTCACACTGGTGCTTCTCTGAAGTTCTCATCTCCTTTTTATGCCTTCAATCAGGCAACAAAAAAGATGCATATACATAAGTATTTTGGCAAATTGAATACAGAATTTCGTCAAAACCAAAGACGCATTTTGGAAATCCTTTTTAGCCACATGGAAGCACAATTTCCATTATTCTCTTTGTTTATAATATTACATGTCTTTTACAATCATTTTCAATAATTCTTTCAGTGGTTATACAAGATAGAAATATTGTGGTAAATAACAGCTGAAAGGTGCAAAAATCCATGTGTGTTACTACTCCATACCTCCCTCCATCTATCTATCAACCTATCTGAATGTACATGCATACATACATATATATATATATATATATATATATATATATATATATATATATATATATATATATATATATATATGTATATATATATATATATACATACATACATATATGTGTGTGTGTATCTTTATTTCTCTTCCTATGAGATGTGGATTAATTAATAAGTTTATCTTTGTATCACCTATATATTGCATTTTCTGTGTTTCTTGATTCAAGATCACCAAACCTTGAAAAACAAAAATTGTTATGGATGACTAGTTAAAGCATTTAATTAACTCTTTCCGTAGTATATTATATATTATAAAACCAGTCATGCATGCTCGCAGGCATGCATGCATGCACGCATGCATCCATTTGTGTGCCCTCTGGACATCTGAACAAAGCTGCTTGTAAAAGTAAGTAGAAAAGAGAAGGGAAATTTGTGTTTGAGAAGGAAAGAGCTGGAGGAATCTTTATGAAAGTGAGAGAGAGAGAGAGAGAGTGAGTGTGAGAGAAATAAAAGGATGTAACACTGAGAGAGAGAGAGAAAGAAAGGACAACTAGCCTTCACATTGATGCTTTAACAGAATGTCATTTTTCTTTTAAATGTCAACAGTATTAAAGAAATAGGTGAGTTTCCTTATGTAGTGACTGTACAAATAAAAGAGGAGAGGAAAGAGAAAGAGAGAGACAGTGATAAAGAGAGGTAAAAGCAGCCACACATTTACAGTGAAATAAAGAGACAGAAGCTGATTCCGTTGATGAAAACAAAAAGAAAAACACATTAACAAGTGAAGGAGAAATAGAATGATCTGTGTTTGTGACTTTTGACTAAAACAAAATTTGACTAGGGTCGTCAAGGGCATGTAAGGGCAGCCTAACCATAACCTGCAAGCCTACATCATATTGCAAAACAATGAATTTAGAAACAGTGATATATATATATATATATATGTATCCTGGAGTTGATTTGTTTGATTGAACTGTTTGGCAGGCTCTAATTAGTCCAAGGACCGCATCATACTCTTGTCTCTGCTTTGTCATCACTTACATAACACTGCTGCTTTTCTTTATGTCCTTCATAAATGAAACATTTCATGACATAGCAGTTCAACAACAGGAGACCCTGGTAATATAATGCCTTACATGAAATCAAATAAGGACAAGAATCAGGGAAAGGTATCCCGTGATACAACACTGCTTCCAGAATGCTTACCTAATCCATGATTGCATGGAAAAAGAGGACACAAACGTAACAATAATGATATATCAGTATTATTTTTCAGTGTGTGGAAGGTGATGAGCTTATAGAATTCTTAGCATGCTAGGTGAAATGCTTAGCTCTGTTTCACCCGTTGCTATGTTCTGAGTTCAAATTCCGCTGAGGTCGACTTTGCCTTTCATCCTTTTGAGGTCGATAAATTGAGGACTAGTGAATTACTGGGGTAAATGTAATCGACTAGCTCCCTCACCTCAAATCAGGCCTTGTGCCTATAGTAGAAAAAATTATTTTTCAGTATATGGTGGTCATCTATTTGAGATACATATGTCTTTTACTCCCTCCATTTTTTTCTCTCCTTTCTTTTTTTTTTTTCTGTAGGAGAGCATATTCTTGAAGCATTTTTCTTGAAAGTAAACTTAATATCCCCTGTTTGTTTGTTTTTTACCTCATCTTCATGTTTTTTTGTTTTTTCTTTTTGTTATGGCCTCTGTAGTGAACTGAGAGAGAAGTCACTGAAAAGGTTGTGAATGGCAACAAATGAATGAAAAAAGAACGATTGACTATTTAACCAAGTTAAACAAATGATCAATTAGTTAGCTAGATATTTCACAAATAAAGGAGTGGAATTGAACCAGCACGAGTGTTATCAATATTGGCATAATGACTCTCCCAAGACACAAAATTTGTTTCAACACACAGATTCTCATAAAAAAATCTTGCAAACCAGATGCAAACATGAAACCAAAACATCTTTCATGCTATACCAGTTATATTTTCATGATGTACCAGTAATATTAATTTCTACTGACCATCTCACTCATATAAAAATTTTGACTTTGCACCTGTTCATAAACTAACCAGATTGTAATTAAAGTTACCAATAATTTTAGTGCTGTTTCTTTTTATATTTATCTTTGTATTTATTTCCCCAGTTTATTTATATTTTCATTTATATTCATTTATTTGTCACCTTTGAAACAAGGTGGACTTGTAGCCACTTAAAATCCTTTCAGTAGCTGACAATTTTTGACTAACACCATAAATTTATATTCCCACCTTGAATTTTTTATTATCAGATTTTCTTTTATATGTATATATATTTATTTTACTATTTATCCTTTTCTTCAATTTTTTTGCTCTACTTGCCATTTTTAAAAGAAAAAAATTTCCTACTCCATTTCATTAACAAGTAAAACTGCAAGTAAAATTAAACTGAAAAGCAATCTCGGTTGTTGAAAGTAATATTTAACTGGATGTTTCTTCTCCTGGGACTCAACCGACGTATCATCCCATTAAGTTATAATATCATAATTCTTATGTCCCCTCCTCCCATCACTTCATTGAAGATGATTATAAATATCATCATTATCATTGATGCTGTTGTCATTGTCATCATCACTGTCATCATCTTAATAATCATCATCACCATCATCATCACCACCATCATCGTCATCATCATCATCATCATCATCATCATCATCATCATTATCATCATCGTTGTTGTTGTTGTCGTTGCAATCATCATCCTCATCATCACCATCATCAACCTAATAATCATCATCACCATCATTGTCATCATCATCATCATCACCATCATCATTGTTGTTGTTGTTGTCATTACCATCATCATCCTCATCGTTACCATCTTCATCATAAGCAATATCATCATCATCATTATAACCATCATCACCATCATGATCATGATCATTATAATTATCGTGATAACGATGATCATCATTATCATTATCACCATCATTTTCATCAACAACATTTTGGCCAAGTTGGTCAGAGTAATCAAAACTGCTAACTAAAATGTCCACAGTTCATATTCCATCTCTAGTACTGATCTGCATCCATGTCCCCTGGACATGATGATGACAATGATGATGACAATGTTGCCACCACTGCCAACAACTCTGCTACCACAAATAATGCTGATGATTTATAGTCATCAATAATCGAAAATAACTCTGAGAACATTTAAATCTTTTGTTCTTTTATTTCACTTGCTTCACTCATTTGACTGTGGCCATGCTGGAGCACTGCATTGAAGTGTTTTTGTCAAACAAATCGACCCCAGGACTTATTTTTAAGCCAAGTACCTATTCTATCAGTCCTCTTTACCGAACCACTAAATTATGGGGACATAAACATACCAAGACTGGTTGTCAAGCAATGATGGGATGGGGAAACAAAACAGATGCCACCTGGCTGGCCTTCGTGGGATTTTCGATCGGGATCGTTGCCAGTGCCCCGGGACTGGCTCTTGTGCGGGGCCGTCGTAGGATTTTTGAGCGAGATTGTTGCCAGTGCCCCAGGACTGGCTCTTGTGCGGGTGACACATGAAATTTTTCGAGCAAGATCGTTGCCAGTGCCCCTGGACTGGCTCTTGTGCGGGTGGCACATGAAATGCACCATTTTGAGCGTGACCATTGCCAGTGCCGCCTGGCTGGCCTTCGTGGGATTTTCGAGCGAGATCGTTGCCAGTGCCCCTGGACTGGCTCTTGTGCGGGTGGCACATCAAATGCACCATTTTGAGCGTGGCCATTGCCAGTACTGCCTGACTGGCCTTCGTGCGGGTGACATGTAAAAGCACCCACTACACTCTCTGAGTGGTTGGCATTAAGAAGGGCATCCAGCCGTAGAAACTCTGCCAAATCAGATTGGAGCCTGGTGTAGCCATCTAGTTTCACCAGTCCTCAGTCAAATCGTCCAAGCCATGCTAGCATGGAAGGCGGACGTTAAACGATGATGATGATATAACAGGCTTCTCTCAGTTTCCATTTACTAAATCCACCCAAAAGGCTTTGGTCAGCCTGAGGCTATAGCAGAAGACACTTGCCCAAGATGCCATGTAGTGGGACTGAACCCAGGACCATGGTGTTTAGGAAGCAAGTTTTTTTACCACACAGCTACCTTGTGCATATTGTTGTTCATCAAACTCATTTCCTTTTCCATATAATCCATGGCTCACCCAACATATAACATGCTCAATAGACCTAAGCCTTGTACTAAATAATCTAATAACCTGCTAAACAAAGTTTTCAATTATATGGCTCTTAAAGGCTGGGAGCGGGCAAAATCATTAGCACACTGCACAAAATGCTTGGCAGCATTTCATCTGTCTTTACATTTTGAGTTCAAATTCTACCAACGTTCACTTTCCCTTTCCTCTCCCAGGTCTTGTTGGTTTTGAATCCTTTTACTTGTTTCAGTCATTTGACTGCGGACATGCTGGAGCACCACATTAAAGGGTATTTTAATCGAAGAAATCGATTCCAGAATTTATTCTTTGTAAGCCTAGTACTTATTCTATCAGTCTCTTTTGCCAAACTGCTAACTTACTGGGGCATAAATACACTAACGTCGGGTGTCAATCGATGGTGTGGGGACACACACAGGCACAAAGACATGCACATAAATACACACACACACACACACACACACACACACACATATGATGGGCTTCTTTTCAGTTTCCGTCTACCAAATCCACTCACAAGGCTTTGGTCAGCCTGAGGCTGTAGTAGGAGACACTTGCCCATGGTGACATGCAGTGGGACTGAACCAGAACCATGTGGTTGGGAAGTAAGCTTCTTACCACACAGCCACATCGGTCATCAGTGCTTCTGTAACTTTCCTTTTTTCTAGGTAGAAGTTATCCCTGTCCAGCATGGGAGCTTGCTTTCTGCTGGCATAGCCTTCAGAGTCATTGGGGCATATAAGCCACCTCATTACAAGGACTGGAGCATTTGGTTGATGTACGCTTCTTGCTGAATGCTATTCCTTTTAATTACACCCCTAATAAATGGTCTTAAACTTCATGTATGTCACCGCCAACACTATAGGCCGCAAATATGTACAACATCCCTGTGGCTCAGTCCACCTAGCTGTAAATATATACCATGCGATTTTGAAGCTTTATCCTGTAAGCATCAGTAGCACTGTTTAACCCTTTCGTATTCAGATTATTTTGTCAAATATAATGCTCTTTCATTGACACTGTTTATAATTAATCATGCTTTATTTTGTAGCTATAAAGTTTTGATGATGTGATTTATATTTCTAGAATGGCATTGCAGGGTAGGTGTGATAGGTTGGATCTGACTAGTTAGAGTATAAAACAGGAAGCATATTTGGGCTGGATATAGCCTGTTTAAATATTAAAAGGTCAACTGATGAGTTTTTCATTGCTATGCAATGCTAAATTCAAATCTTGCCATGCTTAGGTTCCACTGTGGTATCTTCCATGAGGAAATCTTTGAGTTGTGATGTGGTGAACTTGAGAAATATGGAACTTACATGTAACATATGAACATTGCATATATGCATACACATGCATAAATACACACATATACACATGTGCATTTACTCATGCACATGTACATGCATACAGACACATATACACAAACACTCACATATTCAAACATACTCTTACACACATAGAGACACATGCACTTTTGACGAGTGAAGTGGTCACAGGTGTAACAATATGAAATGAATGTGTTACTTTTTAACAATGAAATGAAGATAGGAGAGAGAACATTGCTTTTGATTTGTCGAATGTTTATAGTTACAAGATTGTAAAAGATATGACTGTCCAACAAGGAATGATAAAATAATGACTGGATGTTTTGTAACTTTTTTTTTCTGCTTCTTTGTTTTTTTTACATCAGTGAATTGGCTATGCAGCTTCTGTGATTGTGTGTACTTTAAAGAGAAGAAGAGTGAAAGGATGAATTAATGAATACAGGTGTCTTTTGCTATAATGAGATTTTTAAGGATAACAGTTCGGTTGTTTGTGTTGCAGAACCTTCAAGTTGATAACTCCTGTTAACAAACAACAGCAGAATTTGAATATCACTAACTTAATGCATGACTACATATTACATCAATCTATTGTTCACCTACCTGTCTCTATATTCTGATCTCTGGTTGTCTGTACATGTCTGTCATTCCCTTCAGATCTGATCTCTTCTTGTTCACTCTAGAACAAATCTGATTGGACAAATCTGCAGAAACACCCTCAGTTAAAAATCCAATAGTTGTTTATGCATAATTTTATTGACCAGATTTTTGTGATGTTCATAACTAAATCTGCCAATATTTCAGTTGTTTCTTACAAAGAATTTAATGATCAAAAACAACAAGTCCAGGGTTCAAATCAAAATGTAGACCTGTAACACACACACGTGAACATGTCAACTTTAAAAAATTCTTGATTGTTGAGACTATCACCTTTTCTCATATAGAACTGGTTTCAGTTGTCTTTAGCTAATTCAGACACATCCTAAGAGCAGTGCTCCACAACTGGTATGCTGTGGCACACTGGTGTGCCATGAGATGACGATAGGTGTGTTGCAGTGTAACCTGAATATAATTTTTTTTTCCCTGTACTTTTAGTTATATTTTTAGTTCAGGTGTGCCACCGAATTTTGAAAAGAATATAAGTATACCTCAAGTGAAAAAAGGTTGCTGAGTGCTGCTCAAGGGGCAGAGATAATTCTAATAAATCAAGAATTTACATTATATAGTATTAGCTATATATACATTATATAGTATTTGCTATGTTGTACAAATACACAGGGTGCTGAAAAGTTCCTGGCTTTGGGTAAAAAAAAAAAATAAAGGTGGATCAGATATGATTTTATCCAACATATTCCCCTCTCAGATTCACACACTTATTGCAGCAGTCCTTCAGTTTTTATGAGCCCTGTAAAAGAACTTGGGAGGTTGGGCTTCCAGCCAGGAACATTTCAGCACCTCCTCGTACATGCCACTGGCCATTTTGTGTTATTTCTCTTAGCTTATTTTTGTTTAAATTATTCAAATTATCTAGACCATAAATGTATTCTGCTTTCTTTTTTTTATGTATGTGCATAAGTCCTTTTGATTGCAAGAGATAAAATAGCACAATCATTGTGCTGATGATGCTTATTGAGGTTGAAACATTTGTCCACAATTGTTCTTTTATCTCCAAGTGATAAGCCTGTCCTTTTCCTTTATGGCACTTTGGAGAATACTCACTTCTTAAGATTTTTCTGCTTCTCAAATGTAGCTGTTCTCAATTGCCATTTCCTAATTATGACACATCCTCTAGAAGTGGAGATAATTTTGATAAATCAAGAGATTTTTGTATAGTATTAGATATACCTTTATTTACCTACATAGTCATATAAACACATATATACATGCTGACATACATATATTTTAAGTGTGAATGTATGTTTGCTTGTATACATAAACCTGATTTATTTTTCAATTGACACAGCATTCTTTATTCATTTACTTGGACCAGTCATTTGACTGCAGCCATACTGGAGCACCACCTTTAGTCAAACTAGTTGACCCCAGGACTTATTCTTTGTAAGCCCAGTATTTATTCTATCGGTCTCTTTTCCCAAACTGCCAAGTTATGGGGACGTAAACACACCAACATTTGTTGTTAAGTAATGGTGGGAGGACACAGACACACAAATATGTATATATTTATATACATATGTATGTATATGATGGGCTTCTTTCAGTTTCCATCTACCAAATCCGCTCACAAGGTTTTGGTCGGCCAAAGGCTATAGTAGAAGACACTTGCCCAAGGTGCTACACAGTGGGACTGAACCCAGAACCATGTGGTTGGGAAGCAAGCTTCTTACCACACAGCCATGCCTGCATATATATGTCTGCTGTATATTTAACTATCAATCAATTCCTCTCTCCCCCACCACTTTCTCACTCCCTGTATACATACATACATACATATTTAACATTTACATTATTTATATACAAATCAGCTGGTTACTGAGATACTGAGATTGGCTATGGACAATATATTGGAAAAATAAATAGATAAAAAATATCTTTTAAATGAAACATAATGTAAAATTAATATTATATGGCAAAATGAAACAAAAGTGTAAATATAACTAAAATTCACACATAGAAATTCACACATGCATATATATTTACACATAGATATATAAACACACACACTATAAATCTGTCAGTGAGTGGTTGATACCTTGACAGTTTGCTCTTCTTGGGCCTGATGGGCAGCAAAGCCTGGGCTAGCAACTAAACGCATCAGGAAAGTCAAAATTAACTTAGATTATAAATAGAAAACGAAAGCATACTACATACACTATAATGCTTCCAAATATTGGTTTCAAATTCGGGCACAAGGCCAGCAATTTCGGGGATGGAGACAAATCGATTGCATTGACCCCAGCACTCAGCTAGTACTTATTTTATCAACCCTGAAAGGATGAAAGACAAAGCTGACCTCAGCAGAATTTGAAATTAGAACATAATGACAGACAAAATGCCGCTAAGCATTTTGCCCAGCATGCTTATAATTCTTCCGGCTTGCTACCTTTTAATGCTTCCTAATGTTGACCATTTTCCTACATTCGATAGGAAGATTCAGTTACAGCTCTTTACATTTTGAGTTCAAACTCTACTATGGTCAACTTCACCTTTTATCCTTCAGGTGTTATAGAAATAAATTACCGGTCAAGTACTAGATTGATTTGCATTCCTATAATGCATTGTAGATGTGTATGGAATTATAAAAGAAGACAAGACACTGTAAATAGCAGTTGTAACTTTAGTAACAGAAGCAACATTTGTATAGTGGTTGTGGTGGTGGTGGTGGTAATTGAAAAAAAGACAAATGAGAAAAGTGGTCCACATGAGAGCAGCGATGTCTTAGTTAAATTTTACAGTAGTAGCAGAATTAGGAAAGACAACTGGTACACAATAATACCATACTGTCACTTTGACTATTCAGGGAAGCAGCAAAGGTGGGAGGAAGAGAAGAAGACATATTTTATGCTGTGATTCTCAAAGGAGAGAACAGATGTAAAGAGTACATGGCTAGTTTGTACCACAGAAGTGCTGTTTTTGTTTGTGACTGTAATAATAGTACACACACACACACGCAATATATATATATATATATATATGCATATATATATATATATATATATATATATATATATATATATATATATGCATATATATATATATATATATGTGCATATACACATGCAGTCACATATGCACATATATATATATATATATATATATATATATATATGTGCATATACACATGCAGTCACATATGCACATATATATATATATATATATATATATGTGTGTGTGTGTGTGTGTGCATATACACATGCAGTCACACACACTTGTACACACACACATACATACATATGCAGTTGAAGAGAAATTTCTTAGCATACAAAAATAAACACAACCAGGATTCTCTCACCAATCACACAACCAGCAACCAGCATTAGAATTCTAGGCATGTATTTTACCAAAGACTATTTGTCAGAATGTTTAGCTAAGTAGAATTAAAATCATTTGGTATTCATAAGGGCTTTTTTCCCCCTTACTTTCTCCTTTCATTGTTTATTATATTTTGTGTGTGTGTGTATGTGTGTGTGTGTGTGTGTGTGTGTGTGTAAATCGCAGTATCTTGAATACCCAGGCTTGTTCTTTTTTTGCATTTTTTATTCACTGTTGTTGTCGTTGTTGCTGTTGTATGGACTTTCAACACTCCATATATCTGTAATAGAATAGCTATGGATGTTTAATGAATAAATTATTCGGATAAATATTTGGATGTACTGTCTTCGATATTTACTGTGTTCAATATTTATTCGAATAAAAACGACCCACCCACACAACCAACAAAAAAAACCTACAAAAATGAAACAAAGAAAAACAATAAAAATAATTTTTAAAAACCACAAAACAAACAAACAAACACAAATATATAAATATACACAACATCACCCCACACACACCTTACCAAATAATGCAAACAAGCAATCATTTGAATAGAAAAATCAAGAAATGAAGTACAACTAGATTCCATCTATTTGGAGCTTGTGGAAATTGTTAAAGATGTCAAGACATTAATACTAACATCCGTAAAGAAAGTTACCTTTTCATTTTTATTGCTTGCTACTAGTTACAGCAGATTATAATCATAATCATTACTATAATTGTTGTTGTTGTTATTATTAATATTATTATTATTATTATTATTATCATTCATTTGAACCCTGGGGTCGATGTAATCGACTCACCTCCTCCTTCAAAACTGCTGTCCTTGTGGCAAAATTTGAAACTATTATTATTATTATTATTATTAATATTATTATTATTATTATCATTATTATTATTATATTCAAATGCCACCAATGTCATCCTTTCATGGTCAGTAAATTAAGTACCAGTGAAACACTGGGGTCAGTGTAACTGACTCATCCCCTCCCCCAAAATGGCTGCGCTTATAGTGAAATTTGAAACCATTATTATTATTATTAATTTTATTACTCTTATTTTTTTTTTTATGCTCATCATTGTGTTTATTGCTAAAAATAATAGTTATCAGAAACTAATATTTCTCTTAACAAAAGTAAAAAAAAATTCCTTTTTTTAAATTTTCCTAATAAAAATTAGTATAATAATTATTGCAGTTAATGATAATTAAGTAATAACAATAGTTTCTAATTTAACCTCAAGGCCAGTAATTTTCAGTGGGAGGAACTTAATTGATATCTATGACCCCAGTATTTGATTGGTACTATATTTTATTGACCCCAGAAGGATGAAAAGTAAACTTGACTTCAGTAAGATTTGAACTCAAAATGTAAAGAACTGGAGCAAATATCACAAGACACTCTTTCTTTTCAATGCACTAATGAGTCTGCCAATGCACCAAGCATCATCATCATCATCATCATCATCCTCATCATTATTACTATTATCATTATTATATAAGGTAGTGAGCTGGAAGAATTGTTAAGATGTTGGGCAAAATGCTTAGCTGCATCTCATTCATGTTTGCCTTTCATCCTTTGTGAGGGGGGGGCTGATAAAATAAGTACCAGTTGTGAACTGGGGTCGATGTAATTGATTTACCCTCTCCTCTCCAATGTCAGGCCTTGTGCCTTTAGCAGAAAGGATTATTTCGTCCAGATATTAACATTCTGAGTTTCACCCTTTAATATTTAAACTGACCATATGTGGCCCAAATATTCTATTTGTTTTATCTTCAAACTGACCAGATCCAGGCTCTCATGCACACCCTACAATGTCATTGTATTGTAAAAATAAACAATCGTGTCATTGAAATCTTGAAGCTACGAGATAATGTATGATTAATACAAAACAATGTTAATAAATAAGTATTACTTTTGACAGGATAATCTTTGAAAGAGTTAAACTTCTCCTTTCATGCTTTTGCAGGTTAATCAATTAAACCTGTCAAATGCTAGTGTTGATGTCATTAACTTACCAACCTCACCACAAAGAAGAAAAAAATTCAGGTCATGTGACTATATTAGAAAAAATTATTATTATTATTATTATTATTATTATTATTACTATTATTAGGTGTAGGAGTGGTTCAGTCCCACTGCATGGCACCTTGGGCAAGTGTCTTCTACTATAGCCTCGGCCCGACCAAAGCCTTGTGAGTGGATTTGGTAGATGGAAACTGAAAGAAGCCCATCGTGTATATATCTATATATGTGTGTGTGTGTGTGTCTGTGTTTGTCCCCACCAACATCGCTTGACAACCGATGCTGGTGTGTTTACGTTCCCTGTAACTTAGCAGTTTGGCAAAAGAGACCGAGAGAACAAGTACTAGGCTTCCAAAGAATAAGTCCTGGGGTCTATTTGCTCGAATAAAAGGCGGTGCTCCAGCATGGCCACAGTCAAATGACTGAAACAAGTAAAAGAGAGTAAAAACAGAGTAGTAGTAGTAGTAGTAGTAGTAGTAGTAGTAGCAGTAGCAGCAGCAGTAGAAATAGTAGTAGTAGTGGTAGCAGCAGCAGCAGCAGCAGTAGAAGTAGTAGTAGTAGTAGCATGGAAGGTGGCAAGCTGGCAGAATCACTAGCATGCTGGGTGAAATGCTTAGTGACATTTTGTCTGTCTTTACGCTCTGAGTTCAAATTCTGCCAAGGTCGACTTTGGTTTTCATCATTGGGGTCGGTAAATTAACTACCAGCGAAACACTGGGGTTCATGTAATCAACTAGACTCCTCCCACCAAAATTGCAAGCCTTGTGCCTTTAGTAGAAAGGATTATTATTATTAATATTATCATTAATGGTTTCTTTCACTATAATTTTATTTCAAACTGCCTAAGTACCAGGCATCTTCCAGAGGCCAAGAGTAGCAAGGGCACTTATATTTTGCTATGCATGCTAAAATTATCACCACATTTACTTCATTTTTGATGGAGAGTGCTTTCCATAGTATATGGGCTGGACCCATCAAGGTTATCTTTTGTAGTTCACTGAGATTGGAATTACCAGGGAGTTGCTTAATATACTTCTCAGCTCCCTTCTTTATCATTCCCAACACATCAATTACTACTGGTATTATCATTGTACTAATTATCATCATCATCATTATTATTATTATTAAGGTGGCAAGCTGATAGAATCATTAGCATGCCAGACTTGACTGCATTTCATTTGTCTTTACATTCTGAGTTCAATTGTCACCAAGGTTGACCTTGCCTTTCATCCTTTCAGAGTCGATGTAACAGCCTTGCCACCTCCCTCAAATTTCAGGCTTTGTGCCAATCATAGAAAAGATTATTATTGTTTTTGATGTT